>NC_046250.1:1626165-1854822 GCF_009819885.2 Catharus ustulatus | reverse complement strand
TCCACTACAGCAGGTTGCTCAGGGTCCAATCCAGCCTGGTCTTGAATGCTTCCAGGCTTGGGGTATCCACAACTTCTCTGGGTAACCTGTTCCCAGTGCCTCACCAGCCTCACAGTAAGGAATTTCTTCCTAGAAACTTGCAATCAATGGAATTAAATCCAGCTGGCAGATGGTCACAAGTGGTGTTCCCCAGGGCTCAGCACTGGGGCCAGTCGTGTTCCATATCTTTATCAATAATGTGGAAGGGGGGATCAAGGGCACCTCAGCCTGTTTACAGGGGACACCAAGCTGGGGGCAGTGTTGATCTGCTGGGAGGTAGGAAGTCTCTGCAGAGAGATCTGGACAGGCTGGATCATGGGCTGAGGCCCCTTGTATGAGGCTGAAGAAGGTGAAGTGCCCTGTCCTGCACTTGGGCCACAACATCCCCATGGGAGGTTACAGGCTGGGGGCAGAGTGGCTGGAAAGCCACCCAGCAAACAAGGAACTGGAGGTGCTGGTTGGCAGTGGCTGAACGTGAGCCAGTGAGTGCCCAGGTGGCCAAGAAGGCCAATAGCATCCCGGCCTGGGATGTGCTTTAGTGGTGCCTTGGCAGTGTCAGCGGTCTCAGGTCATTGGGGGGATTCTCTGGTGTTAAAGGTGTTTTCCAATGGAAACAGTTCTGCAATTCTCAACCTCCATTCCTTGTTTGGAAGGATGCAGTCCCAAATAGACCTGCATTTGTGTTTTTAAGGAGTTTGGCATCTTTCCTTGAAAAAAAAGGGAATCAGGCTTTAAAGTCTCTCAAAACACTTTTATTCCTTGACCTTCGGCTGTGTGTTTGAATTGAGGATTTTCTGTACAGAAAGGCTGGACCATGAGATAAGTGCAGGCAACTTAGCTGCAATGGCACTTGTTTCATCTCCTTTTCTGCATTCTTTCCCCGTGGGTGGCAGATTTGGGAGTATTTGTCTTGTCCTCCGAGTTCTGGCTCAGACTTGCTCATGGATGTGTTGTAAAATCTTATCTGCTCCTTTCTCCTGAAAAAATGTTGCCGACTGGTGGGAATTGCTACAGACAAGGCTTACAAGCTGGTCCCCAGTAAGATTAGCCCAATGTTCCTGCTTGATGCTGCTGCTATAGCAGCAGCCTGAGTTCAGTGGGAACAGCTCCAGAGCACCAGGTGCCACAGCAGTGGGCACGGTGAGAGACTTGTCTCTGCTGCCATGGCCATCCAGCCATGGGGAGAGCAGCTGCTGGGGCTTCCCCCATTCTGCTGACAGCAGTCTGCCCCCAACATGTGGGCTGTATGGCCGGGATTTTGACAGAATGTGGAAAATGTATCATTTGAACATATTTTTCTGTTGTCTAGCATCACCTGAGTGAAGCAGTTTGCTAGGCAGGATGCGCTGTGGACAGGGTTATGGCATAGATTTCTGGCTGTCACTTTTCTGGTGTTATTTCCATTAGGAAAATTTTGAATTGTCAGGAACACCCAAGATCAGAAATATTTTGAGGCAAAACATTTCATATTGGTTTTGGGTGTCGCTGCAATAAAAAATCAGGGAATAAACCCCTGGAACAATGAATCAGAGCAAAGGTGGAACGTTTGAATGGTCAATTTGTTCCCTACAGATATTTGCCAGCTGAATTCAGGGGTCATCTACTGGGGAGTGCAAAGCTTCTTTTACTTCCAACACCTGGTGCCATTGTTTGTGTCCCACCACTTTATTTGTTGTGAAGAGAGATAAACAAAATCCTCAAGCAACAAGCTGCAACCCAGAACTGAGTGGGAATTACAGAAATAAAGGCCTTGGAAAGTAGCTTTGGAAAGCAGCTGCTTCCTAGCCAGTGTCAAACCCTCAGGCCTGGCCTGCCCAGGCCCAGGGCTGGCTGCCCTTGGGAAGGGAAGGGAGAGGGATGGAGTTGGAGTGGGGGTTCTGTGGCCACGGGAATGAGAGAACCACAGGTGAGCGCGTCACAAAGGGGCAGCCCCGCACTGGGGCTGGGAAGGTTGTGGGAGACACGGACACAGCGGCAGGAGACGTGGCTGGCTCTGCCTGTCTGTGCCGACTGCTGCCATTGGAGTCACCCACCTTGTTCTAGGGCTGGGCACCAAGCTCCTATCGCTGTCTGCAGAGACAGAGTTCCCAAATTCAACCCCAGATACTTCGGTGAGACAGAAGCACGGGTTCGAACATGGATTTTACTGGAAAAGGAAAGAGCACAGAAGGGAAAGGTGAGGAGAGAAATGAGCTGAAAGGCCTGAGCCAAATGGAAAAAAACCCCACCAGATTTCAGGGAAAAATGGTCCATGGTGGTCATCTCAGGCTCTGTGTCAGAGCTGGTGGCTGACAGCTACAGGGGATCCTGCAAGGATCTTATAGATACTCATGACAAATCAGAGGAGCCAGTTTAAGTTAATTTAGAAATTAAGAAAATTTATTAGTAAGTGAATTTAGCAAGCAATAACTGAGCAAAACAGCGCTGGGCGGCCAGGGAGTCACTGCTCCGCCAATGGCTCACACCAAAAAGCAGTTTTAGTTCATTTTTATACAGTCTATTTTACGGTTCTTGCGGTTGCTCGTTCTGATTTGCTGGTGTACTCTGCGATTTTAGCAAGCAGGGGCGAGGAGTTGCTAGGGGGTCGCTTCCACCTCCTGGTGGGAATTGATAAGGGTCTGGTGTGGTCTTTCCCAGCACGTCCTCTGGTATTGTTCTGTCTCTGTAGCCTTGTGGGGGCTCCTCTTGTTTACTCAACAGGAAGAGGTGCTAACGAGTAACCCTTTGCACTCAGGGTCTGTAAGCACTTACTGAACAAGATTTGATAACAAAGCACATTCCATTACAATTCCCCCCTCTTTTTATTTCCCATTTTGTTTATCAAATCTGATTAATACCTCCCGGGCATTTTCTAATATTGCTGTTTCTTCGGTTTTAACTTCCTTAAGGGGTTCGTATTGTGCTCTAATTAGCATCAAATGAGCTGCCTCTAATCTTCCTTTTACAATGGAGATAACTTTGTTAAAAATACATGGTCCAAAGGTTAATCCCAATATTAACAGTATCAGTGGTCCTGTTAGTGTGGAGAGTAAGGTAGTTAACCAAGGGGAATGGTTAAACCAGGATTCGTACCAGCTTTGCTGCATTTCTCGTTCTCTCTTTCGTTTTTCTAGCCCTTCTTTCAATTTTTCCATGGAGTTTCGAGCCACCTCTGTATGGTCTGCATATACACAACATTCCTCCCTTAATGCGACACAGAGGCCCCCTTGTTGTAGGAAGATTAGGTCTAGTCCCCTCCTATTTTGGAGCACTACTTCAGATAAGGATTGCAATGATTCCCGGAGTGCTGTGATAGACTTTTCTATTCGCACTAAATCCTCATCTACCGCTAGTCTGAGTGCTTGGAATCCCTGGTTTTGCCGTACAAGGGAAGTTATCCCTGTACCCGCCCCTGCGAGTCCTAGAGTCATCAAGGTCGCTATTGTTAGGGCAGTGAAGGGCTCCCTTTTGTGTGTTCTGTTGGTTAGTCCGTCATAGGCATCACACATCGCCGCTTCGGGGTGGTATATTATTCTAGGTGTTATTGTGACCTGTATACAATATTCTTCAGTTTCATCAAAGTTATGGAGGGAGATGCAAGGGGTCAGACCTGTCACCGAGCAAATCCACTTGGCATTTTTAGCTGCTACCAACCAATCCGCGGGACTTTTACGCCCTTTAATGCTCGTTAGTACTTCACATAGATGTGCTTTATCTCTGGGTACTTTTCCAATACATCTCCCCTTACCCGTTACATATTCCATTGTAATCCCCTCCTTTCCACCACCCCATGTGCATTCTCTAGGGTTCCTCCCGTTTATGCCTTGTGGTTTTGAAGTTACTCCCAGTGCCTCATAATAGGGTGGCCTGATGACATAGCAAAGCCAGGAATGTTCTGTCAAATTAGGGATTGTAAAGTTCAGGGCTTTAAAACTTGCCTCCATAAGATTCCATAATTTATTTCCCTGCTTGGTGTTAGCTAGGTCTACAGGGGTGCTATTGCTTTCTTCGGTGGAGTTGGAACTGACAATGGAGGTACTTGTCTCAAGAATCACTTCTGGCTGACGAGCCAATACAAGGTTTGGTCCTACAGGTAGAGGATCTAGGGGGGAAGGTTCCTTTCAATCTATCAATCCTGTCTTCCCAAATTCTAATACCCCAGGTTCGAGCTATGAGCCATCCAGGGTCCTGAGGTCTGGTTACAAATATTGTTGGCCCTAATCATAGCCATCATACCAACGCCAAAACCATATCTCGGGGGCTTGCAGCCCGGGGCCCCCACCCTACCTGGATGAACTGATCTTGCTGGGGCGGGGTCCAGTCTGAGGCAATAGTTTCACATCCCCAATAAGCACAGTAATAGTGGCCAGGCTGGTTACAATATCCTTTCCCTGGATTAGAATTTGGACATATGTAAAACGGCTTGTAATTACCTCCTGGTATTTCCTGAGGGATTAGGGAAAGGAGTTGTACTTCAAAACTGGGGCTTCCAGGGATTATTCTTGACTGGATTACCTGGGATGTTTCAAGTTGATAAAGAGACCATTTATATGGTTGATATGAGGGGTTAGTATGCACAGGGACCACTATCCATCCAAAAATAATCATTCCTACTGCAAAATTGTAGAACACTGGTGGCTCCAGGGGTAAAGAATATCGTCGACCTCTACAGTCTGCCTAATTCCCCGGGATCAATTGAGTTTGAGTGTGTCTGAGCCCCCCACCCTTATTGCGTATCTGTGCACACCCCACTCCTCTGGCCTTAGCGCTTTTCCATTTGGGAGTCCAGCTCGAGACGCCTCTGCCTCCTTCGCCTACTCCAGCTGGAGGAGCAGCGAGGTTGTCCATCTTCTCGGCAGCAGTCGTACAATCCACGGATGCGCTTTCGATTCAGCAAAGCCGCCCAGCTGTGGGCTTTTACCTGAGGGACTTGTGGGATTGTGCACGGCAAGTGTAATAAGGCTGTTCGGCAGATAGGCTTAAGAATTTCAGCAGGTGGTGTATGCGTGGGCTCGTTCGAGTGACAGCATCTCTTCTCAGGATTGATCCCTTTTACAAAGACCTCCCACCATGCTGGGGATCCTTTAACAATTCTCCCCGTGAGCACCCCCACCCGAAGGGCTCGTGCTGTTTCGGCTCTTTCCTTCCTGTAACATTCAATACAGGGTTGGGTGGGTGGATACCCACGTTTACAATGAGTCCACCAACGTTCTTTACACAGGATACACTTAAACAATACAAATGGATTGCAAATACACCCTGGATTTTCACAGAAAATAATCTGATCATTCACCACTTTAGTCTCTTTAGTCCTTTCCCCCTCTCCTGAGAGTCAGCTTTAAATCCTGGTTGCTCACCACATCCCATCGATGTTGGGGAAGAGGGCCCTTTACTCTGGAGGCATGTGTCCACCCTCGCTCAGCAGTCCGGACAGCGGTATCTGTAGTAAGTAGAACAAGAAATGGTCCCTCCCATCGAGGGGTGAGGGAGGCTTCCTTCCATGCTTTTATTAGCATCATATCCCCAGGCTGTATGGAGTGTAATGCTATTTCCAGAGGGGATCTTTGAACCACTAATCCTTTTTTCCAGTACTCCTGTCTCTTTTTCATAATTTTCATTACATATGGATGTATGCTTTTATCGTCCAGAGGAGGACGATCTGCTGGGAATTCCATATCGTACGGCATCCCATAGAGCATCTCGAATGGGGATATTCCAATGTCAGTACGGGGTTGCGTTTGGATATTCAGGAGAGCCATGGGTAAACACTTTAGCCAAGGCATTTTTGTCTCTATCATTAATTTGGTTAGTTGCTTCTTTATTTCCCTGTTCATGCGTTCTACTCTCCCAGAGCTCTGTGGATGCCACGGAGTATGGAATTCCCACTTTGTTCCCAAAGGCTCTAAAGCTTTTTGCACTGTTTTAGACACAAAGTGTGGGCCCCGATCTGAATCAATAACCTCTATATTTCCATCTCTCGGGATAATGTTCTCAAAAAGTATTTTTACTACTGTGTTTGCTGTTTGGCGGGCAGTCGGAACTGCCTCGACATAATGTGTCAAATGATCAACCATTACCAGAAGATACTTGTATCGGCCCACCTTTGGAAGTTCGGTGAAGTCAATTTGGATTTTAGCAAATGGTCTGTAAGCCAAACAACGGCCACCCGGAGTGTGTTCCCGTAATTGCCGCTTATTTACCTTCTGACATGTTAAACATCCCCCTATTATCCCTTTAGCAACATTATAAACCCCAATACACATGTACTTTATAGCGAAGCGATCTACCAAAGCCTGAGTTCCCCAATGAGTGGTGGAATGGATCTTTCTCATAATTCTGGAAGCAATTGCTTTTGGTACTACTTGTCTCCCATCGGGCAATTCCCAAACCCCATCTTTCTCTGCTACTCCCATCTCCCGCAGCTTTGCTTCTTCTGTGTTGGTAAATCGAAATCTAAGGGATTGGGTGTGTGACTCTTCTGTGTCTGGTTTCTGAGATAGTGTCAATAGTGATGCTAATTTTGCCTCCTGGTCTGCCAGATTGTTTCCCCTTATCTCGGGAGAGGTGCCTTTTTGATGTCCTTTGATATGTACTACCGCAATTTTCTCCAGTCCTCTCAATGCCTTTAGAGCTTTTGTGATTAACGCTTCGTGTACCAGGCCTTTTCCTTGGGAGTTTATAAGCCCCCTTTCTTCCCAAATTTTCCCAAAGGTGTGTATTACCCCATAGGCGTATTTGGAGTCTGTATACATAGTCCCTTCTTTTCCTTTGAGTAACTTCAAAGCCCGTATTACCGCGAATAATTCGCATGCCTGCGCTGACCAGCTAGGACTCAGGGGGCCCGACTCCTTTACCAATAAGGTTTTTCCATCCACTATTGCATATCCAGATTTCCTTTTCCCTTCTATTATTCGGGAGGATCCATCGACAAACAACCTCTCCCCGTTTTCCAGGGCTTCTTCTTCTAAATCAGGCCTAATTTTAGTTTGTTCCTCTATGGTTTTCAGGCAGTCATGGGTTAATTGCCCGGCAGGTTCCCCATAGAGGAACTGAGCCGGGTTCTGCAGAGTCGTAATTTCAATCTCTAGTTTCGGGGACTGGATTAAAATACCCTCATACTTCAGGAGTCTGGCATCAGTAATCCATTTTTCAGCCTTTTGTTGCAATACCCCTCGATTATTGTGTGGGGAATACACCTTCAATTCGCCCCTGAAGGTGACTTTGTTCGCCTCTTCTACCAACAAAGCTACAGCCACCACAGTTTGTAGGCAAGTGGGCCATCCCCTGCTGACAGGGTCTAATAATTTCGAAATATACCCCACAGGTTTTCTCCTTCCTACTCACTCTTGAGTTAGGACCCCATATGCTGTTCCCTCTTCGGTGGCTACAAATAAATAAAAAGGTCGCCTTACATCTGGGAGGCTTAAAACTGGAGCTGTTACTAAGTCAGTTTTTAATTCCTCCAGCCTTCCCTCGTCCTCCTGAGTCCACTTTACTAACCCGTCCGTGGTCAGTTTCTGGTATAGGAACCTCACCTTTGCACTAAAATTCTCAATCCACTGCCGACAATATCCAAACAATCCCAGCAGCTGCCTGATCTGTCTCTTACTCCTCGGAGCTCTCAGCGACAAAATCCCACTTACTCTCTCAGGATACTTTTTTTTTTTTTTTTTTAGTCCCTTTGCTTATCCAATGTCCTAAGTACTTTACCTCCTCCTCTACAAATTGTAACTTCGGTTTTGAAACCTGCAGCCCCTGCAGACTTAGGAAATTGAATAGTTTTATGCTCTCCCTATGGACTACCTCCTGGGTTTCCCCAGCTAGTAGTAAATCATCTACATATTGTACCAAAATAACCCCTTTTCCCTACTCATAGTTTCTTAGTATTTGTTCCAAAGCCTGACCAAACAAGTTAGGAGATTCCGTGAATCCCTGGGGTAATACAGTCCACCTTAATTGTTGCTTTCTGTGGGTATCCGGATCTTCCCATTCAAAGGCAAAATAATCTCGACACTCCTCTTTCAAAGGGCACGCCAAAAAGCGTCCTTTAGATCTATCACACTATACCACTGATTTTCAGGGCTTAATTGACTAAGCAGGGTATGTGGATTTGCTACTACTGGGAACCGACTCAGTGTTCTCTTATTAATTTCCCTTAGGTCGTGTACTAATCTGTAACTTCCATCTGGCTTTTTTACAGGCAGAATAGGTGTGTTAAAGGGTGACATGCAGGGTTCTAACAAGCCTTTTTCCAAAAGCCGCTCAATCTCAGGTTTCAATCCCTGCCTCCCCTCCTGCGAAAGGGGGTAATGTTTCACCCGAACAGGGATTTCTGGGTTTTTTATAGTTACTTCGAATGGCTCAATGTTCAAACGCCCAACCTTCTCTGGGGTGTACCAAACTTCAGGATTTATCTCCTCCTCATCTCTAGCGGTAAGTGGGCACAGTCTTACGTGTAAGTCCTGTCCCTTAACCTCTATTTTGATTCCTAATTCTATAATCATCTCCTTCCTCAACAAATTATACTCTGCCTCTGGCACTAAGAGGAGAGATCCCAGGCCGAATTTGCAGTCTGATTCAAAGGTTACTTTTTCAATCACAGGTACCCAGAAGGGTTCTCCCTTAGCCCCTATTACTGTCATGGTTTTCTTAGATAAATTACATCCCCGGGGTAAATACTGTATGGTTGACCTTTCTGCCCCGGTATCCACCAGAAAAGTCACTTCCTCGTGCTGAGGACCCACTTTGAGGGTTATCAAGGGCTCCTTTTCTCCTGGGGTCCTCAGCAAATGGAGCCCCTGACCCTGCTAATCTTCCTGGAACATCTTTTCATCCTGTATCCTCTTCCTACAGTCCCTCTTCATACGCCCCTGCTTCTTACAATAAAAACATTCTACTCCCTTCTCCTCCTTTAAGGCGTGTATTAACACTGTCTCTCCAGATTGGGGCTGGTGGATCCACAATGCAGCATACTCACTCTCCTCAAGACTTGGGGTGGTTCCTGGCCATTAACATACAAATTTAGGTTTACACAGACCCAACCGTCAAAAGATCCAAAAATTGGCCAGATTATGCCTGGGCCTCGGATGGGCTTTCCTCCCCATACCTCTACACAATAATGTATCATTTTCTCTCTCAACCTATCTCTCCTCCTAGGGGAATCATTCCAATATTTCAACATTAACCCTAATGGGCTGTCTGAGGGAATATCTGGCAACTTCTTTCCCCCTCCCATGAGTTCAGAAGGCTTGCTTTTCTTCTGCCCCATCTTCCGAGGTGCCTTCTGACACACACACACTCGCTTCCCCTCGGTCGTGACTCGCTCCCTCGCGGGCTACGAGAACTGCACTACTGGAGGGTCCCACTCACGGAGTCTCTAAAGAGACCTCTCATACAGGCACACCCCGGGATCACCACCCCCATCAGACAGCTCCATCTCCCCGACAGACTGCACAAAGGCACATATACTTACCCCTCCCTGGGGTCTGTGTCTGGTCTTCGTGCACGAATTTTAAGGGGGTCCTGCAGGTTTACTTGCTCAGGTATCGTAATTTAGAGGGGTTCGCAGATCCAGTGTTTAGTGACAGAATTCCCCAGGACAGGGCTATCCGGAGATAGGGCGCCTCCCCGTCTGCAGGAATCCGCACCAAAGAGGCCTGGATCCGAGTCACGGCACCAGGATTGTTATAGATACTCGTGACAAATCGGAGGAGCCAGTTTAGATTAATCATAGAAAATTTATTAGTAAGCGAATTTAGCAAGCGATAACTGAGCAAAACAGCGCTGGGCGGCCAGGGAGTCATTGCTCCGCCAATGGCTCGCACCAAAAAGCAGTTTTAGTTCGTTTTTATACAGTCTATTTTCCAATTCTTGCGGTTGCTCGTTCTGATTTGCTGGTGTACTCTGCGATTTTAGCAAGCAAGGGAGAGGAGTTGCTAGGGGGTCGCTTCCACCTCCTGGTGGGAGTTGATAAGGGTCTGGTGTGGTCTTTCCCAGCACGTCCTCTGGTATTGTTCTGTCTCTGTAGCCTTGTGGGGGCTCCTCTGTTTACTCAACAGGAAGAGGTGCTAACGAGTAACCCTTTGCACTCAGGGTCTGTAAGCACTTACTGAACAAGATTTGATAACAAAGCACATTCCATTACAAGGACACCCATGGCATCACAACATTCTGTCATTAGTTTCCTCTGCTTCCTTCTTTTTTACAGTAGCCAAATCACTCATGCTGTCAGCCAGGATGGGGACTGTGGCCACAGCTGACCACAAACTGGACATGGTGATAAGATGCAAGTCCTGTTTCTTTCTTTGCCATCAATGTTGGGTCTCACTACAGATAATCTCCTGTTTTTCCTCTGCTTGCTTATTGGGACCAAAACTGAGGATGCTACTGCAGTGCTATAAAAACACCAGACAGGCCTCCCTGCTTGCTGAGAGCTCTTTGTAGTTTACAGAAATAGCATTCACAGCTGTGGGGGTCTTAACTAGGTTTTCACAAAAGGCCAGCCTCAAGAAGGAATCTTTGTTCCCCTCTTATATTGGATACATCCACCTTTCCCTTCAGACTTGCTAACTCGGTAGTGTTCAGAGGAATTAAACACAGGCTACTTTAAAGAAAACTAAAACCAACCAAATTTTCTTAAAAATCCCTTGAGTGCATCACTCATGACATGTGTTGATGGGATAAAAGTGGGAGTTCACCTAATTCACTTGTTCCCTTGTGAGCATGGCTCAGGCTCACACAGAGCTAAGGTGGGAGCTCTCTGGAGGGAGGAAGGATCTTGTGGCAGCCTGGAGAGCCTGTGCACATTGGCAGGGAACAGTTGTGCCCTGCAGGTGCCCCCTGCCATGAGCTGTGCTGCTGCCAGTGCCCCGTGGAGCTGTAGGGCTGCTGAGCTGTGGGGCAGGGAGAGGAGCAGGAGGCTGCATGTGCAGCTGAGCCATTGCTGAAAGCACAGGGCTCTGGGCTCCCTGCTGTCCCAGGGCAGCCCAGAGGCCAGGGTGTTCCCTGGGAGCTCTGTGCAAGGGGTCAGGGTGTGCCCCTGGGCTGCCTCAAGGGGCTGCTGGCAGAGCATGTTTCTCTGTGCAGCTATGTAGACGTTTCCAGGAAATGTGTCCCATAAATTATGGAGCTTTAGATGATTTAGGTTTGCATTGCAGCCTCTGTTACCCTTCTGTTTCTGTTTTGCAGACCTGACTGGCTCCACTCTTGCCAAGAAGCTTTTCCTGGACACTTCCAATATTGTCTTAGCCACAAAGTCTTTGCCTCCCATGCAGTAGAGCTCTTTCCTCCAAGCTCAGGAAGAAGCTGCCACCTGCCTGAAGAGTGATAGAAGAATAGGCTTTATGCTTTAGAATTTATAGTTATATTTGTACATATGTTCTTATATTTTGCTGTAGATTTGAATAAATTGGTTTTCACGACATCTTTAAAATTTTGATTTTAAAAAACTCTGTATATTTGATTTTGTTGACATGTTTTGTGATTTTTCTTAATTTTAAATAAACTAAATTTTTAAAAATACCAGCAGAGAATCTGAGACCAGACCTGCTAGTCTGGAGGAGATGTGCTGTGGTTATGGGAGTGCAGCTCACTCGGTGTGCCAGTGTCTCACCATATCCTTTCCTCGCTGGGCCTCTCCACTTCCTCTTTTGCCGTGTTTTCTTTGTGTCATTTGTCCTGCTGTTTGTGACTTGGCAATCCAATGGGGCCACCCAGTGACATGTTTGGAGGACAATGGACCCAAGAGATTAAAAGTTTTCTAGAGAGATGTGTTCTGTGCTCACAATAAGCCTGAGCGAGGAAACAAAGAGAAGTGTGCCCAAATGCCAAAGCTTTGCTCCTTTGCAATCTCACGCAGGTCTGGCTCACAGATGTGTCCAATCACAATTTCATAGTAAGATAGATCATGGGAAAAGATGCACTGCTTTGGAAAAGACATTTGTTTGTCTATTTTCCCAGGGCAGCAGTCCAACAGTGTTTTTTGTAACTTGTTTGTAGAAGGATGAGTGGACTGTGAGGCCAACAACAAGTAACAAGAGTTCCTCAAATCTGTTTATACTCCTGGGTGGCATTCAGCTCAGAGCTATGGAATAACACCCTAGCTCATCCCACACACATTCTGCCTCTAAGAAATGCCTGGCTTGGCTTATTAGAGTGAAATAAATGAAAGAGTAATAAATGGACAATTAAACTTGTCAATATGGAATGACTCTTCTGCTTTCCAATGTCAATCCTTTGCCTCATGCTCCCAAGGCTTCTTACAAAAAAAGTGTTTGAGATTTCTTAAAAATTCACAGGCAAGTTTATCAGGAAGAAACAGATGGAAAATTAAGCAACAGCTGTATGCAATTTGATGGCAACATTCACACTAGAACTTGCTAGTCAGTTAAGGCACAACAAGGGAAAAAAGCAACAAACAAAATGCAGCCAAACAAACCAGAAATGAACTGAGAACTGTCTGTGTGTGTGTTTGTGTGTGTGTCTGTGTGTGTTTACTTGCATTTGACAAAGGGACAGAAAGGATAAAAAGGAATGTGGCCTAAAAGCTTAACAGCACTCCAGCTGAACAGGAGTTAACCTGGAACCTCCAGGAGAGGGGCTGTCGGCCCAGGATCCATTGCTGATGGGCAATCCTGCGAGTGCAGTAAACTTGAGAGCTCACTGGCTCTGAGAGACCCCACTCCGAGGGAGTTGCTGCTGGCAGCCTCTGTGGTCCAGGAGGGCTCCAAGGGCCTCCTTTGGGACCTGTTCATGGCCACAGGAGAGTGGGCCTCAGCCAGAAAATGCTTCGTCATGGCCGCGCTTTGGGCCAGGCCCTGTCTTTGAAAGTGTGACAAGAAGGATGTTACGGCATCCCGGCAAGGAAAGCAGTGTCCAAGGCTGTTCATCAGAAACCCCAGGAGCTCCTTAGACAGAACAAGCTCCTGGGAGCGCTCCGTGTTTCAGATAAGCTCCAGAGGAGCTGAGCCCAGGGGCTGTTCAGCAAGGCCGAGCCTAACAAGCGTTTCTCAGATCACAGAGCAGCCTGTTGTGAATGGATTCTTCAATTTGTCCAATGAATCAAACAATCAGATTAAATTTAGCAGCAATTTATTAATAGCAGCAATTGTATAAAAATGAATACAATCAAAGCATATTAGTTACATATATTTTAGCATGCACAAAATTTGGTAGTGAGTAATCTAGTATAATTGAGGTTTGAGGTTCAAATAAAGCAAAAGCAAAACTGACTGGGGGTACGGGTAGGCCCCTTCCCTCCGTACCCAATCTATTAAGCTAAAAATCTCACTTATATTCTGTACGATAATACATATTAATAGAGGCTCTGCCTGCACCCATTGGGACCCCCAAAAACACCGCCTGGGGACCCCCCGAGGGGCATCTGCGGCTCTGGAGCCCTGCAAGATCCAAACATCACTCCCAAAAATCCCCAAACCCAGGGACACCCCCCGGATATTTGGGGCAAGCTCCCCCTCTCCAGGAACCTGCAGGATGCGGGTGATGGTCCTGGGGGGGCTGCGAGTTCAGGGAGCTCCGGGACTGCGGGGTTCATTCGCTGCTTTTGTGTGCCTGCTCCTGCTTCTGCTGCCTCTTCCTCCTCCCCCATTCTGAACCCTGAACTGTGAGGGGAAGGATCGGGCCCAGTGCTCTGGTTTGGCCTAAAATCACCAAACAAGGGCCTCAAATGCAGCCTAAATCCACCAGGTCTGGCATGAAATCTGCCAAAGGGGCCTCAAGTCCATACAAAGGGGTCTAAAATCATTGCAATGGGCCTAAGATTTTCCAAAGGCGCCTAAAACCCACCCTAATACCAATTTGGTTTTGCCTAACATCAGCTGAAGGCACTAAAATCTACTCTCTACCCACAGGATTTGGTCTAAAACCAGCCAAATGCGGTTAAAATCCAACTAAATCTTCTAAAACTGCCCAAACTGTTTTAAAAACCTGCACATGGCCCAAAATGACCCATCAATCTCCCAAATGGTGTAAAATCCACCCTGAAATTTCCTATTTTTGCCTAAAATCACCCAAAGGGACCTAAAGACACCCAAACGACCATGATACCCATCCAATGAGACCTAAAATCATCCTAAAAGGGCTTGTTTCAACCTAAAATTACCCAAATGGGCCTAAATCACCAAAAAACCCCACAGGTCTAAAATCACCAAGGCAGGCTTAAGGTCCTCCCATATGGACCTAAAATTATCCAAAGGGACCTAAAATCCAACATAAAACTGCCCAATTTGGCCTAAAACCACCCAAACGTGCCTAAAATCTTTGAGACCAAGACCAAAACCAGCAGCAGAACCAGCAACAGCACCGAGACTGAGATGGAAATCGGAACAGATAGTGAGACCAAGACTGGGAACAGAACTGACACCAGAATTGAGACCAGCACCGCTCCAGAACTGGAACTGAGACCAAGACCAAAACCAGCCCCAGAACTGGCACTGGGACCAAGACTGAGACCAGCACCGACACTGGGACTGGCACCAGGAGAGCTCCAGGACTGCTCTGGGACCAGCACCAGCACCAGGAGAACTCCGGGACTGAGACTGAGAGCGGCACCAGAACTAGAATCAAGACTGGCACTAGCACCAGAACTGAGACTGGCACTGCTCCAGCACCAGACCCAGAACAAAGATTGGCACTGGGAGCACTCTGTTATCAACACAGGCACCAGTACGAGCACAGGGACAGGGACTGCTCTGAGACCAAGACTGAAACCAGAACCAGCACTGGCACCAAGATTGCCACTGCTATAGGACCCAAAATGGGACCAAGGCCAGCACCGCTGTGGGATTGAGATTCAGAGCGGGACAGGAATCAGCACCAGGAGCACTCCAGGACTGCTCCAAGACTGAGACTGAGACCAGGACCGGACAGAGACCAACACCGGGAGCGCTCTGGGACCTCCACATTCACTCCGGGGAGTTTTGGCTGCGCCCCTACACGGGACTGGGCAGGACTGGGAGGGACCCCTGGGCAGGGTGGGACAGCCTCAGTTCGCATCGTTCTGGTGCAGCCATCACGGTCCATGTGATCCCAGCTTGTACAATCCCAGTCCATATGGTCCCAGTTTGTACAATCCTGGTCCATACAGTCCCAGTTTGTACAATCCCAGTCTGTGTGATCCCAGTTTGTACAATCCCAGTTTGTACAATCCCAGTCCATGTGATCCCAGTTTGTACCCAATGTTGGGCCTCTAAATCAAAGCCTGGAAAAGAACACAAGATTTGAACTGAGGCCTTGGGGAAAACTTCCAACTTTCGGTGCTAGAAGTAAGACTGTAGACTGAAAGCTTAAAGCAGAGACATGTGAAATAAGAAAAAAGCTTAGTTATAAAGTTTAAAAGCTAGAAAGAACAAAGCACAGTAATTTCACAAGTAAAAGCCGCATCAGAGTATAAGCTGCACTGCCAAGTGTTGGCAACTTTCCGTTCTTTGTCCTTATATAAACTGCACTGGATTATAAACCACACTTTCGTTCACAGTGAGGATGCTCGTGCAACAAAACAGTCAATTTGTAACAATCACACGATCGCAAGTTTTACTGGCAGGTGCTCAATTAGCGAGCTCAGCTCGGCGCACAGCTTGCACTTCCAGGTTGGGAAATTTCTGAACTTCATCCATATATGGGCCTCTCCGGACCAAAATTTTAGTCAAAAGGGGGTGGCTTATAATCGTGACATTACTCTGGTTGCAAAGGTGGCAGAACAGGTTTTTATGTTCAAGCAGGACTTGCTGAGAAAGGTCACACTGTAATTAGATGAAATTTCTTAGTATTGGATTAGAAATGTCAATATCCTTGTTGGCAGTGTTTTATTGGTTAATATTATACATAGATATATACACAAAATAGATAATATATAACACATTATATTATATATAATTTATATACATATATACACAATATATATTATTTATATTGTAAAATATTATATATACATATATACACTATATATAGTGTATATATTGTATAATATGATATATTTATGCAATATTTATATGATTTACATTATATTTGCTATATATATATAGGTACCTATAAACAATTATACATATTATATATTATATTATATTATAATATATATTATATATTATATATTATATATTATATCATTATATATTAATTTATATAAATTATATACATAAAACATATATAAATTAAGTTAATTTTAAAATATATAATTATATAAATATACAAATATTATAAATATATAAATTATATAATATTATACATCTATATCTATATCTAGATATATATAGATCTAATATTATATAATGACCTTGATGCTGGAGCCTGACCGGGGCGCTGGCCTGGAGCACTTGGGACACCAGTGGCTCTTGGCTGCTTGCCCGGGTGGCCACTGGTGCGGTCAGTGCCATGGCTCTGATTGGCCAGGCTCTGTTCAGAGTGGGCACAGAAGGAACTGGGGAACCCCAGGGCCCCTCGGGTTTGGGGGTTCTGATCCCCCCTTGGCCCTCAGTGCAGCCCTGGGGTCACCCCAACAGCCCCAAAATGGGGAGGGGGGACCCAGAGCTGTTTGGAACCCCCAAAAATGGGCTGAGAGTGGCAGGAGCTGCCCCAAAATGGGATGGAAGGGCCTGATCCAGGGATGGGGGAGGGGATGGGATTGGGGAGGGTCCATTCCAGAAATGGGGAGGGGTCTGGAATTGTGGTGGGGAGGCTGTGGGACTGGGGAAGGGTCTGGGATTGGGGAGGAGTACAGAATTGGGGCAGGGTCTGCAATCGGGGGATGGTTCCCAATCCTGCTCCTGTTTCCGATCCCTTTCCTGTTCCCATTCTCAATCCGGTTTGCAATCCCATTCCCAATCCCTATCTCATTCCCATTCCTGATCCCATTCCTGTTCCCATTTCCAATCCTACTTCCAATCCCCTTCCTGTTTCTCATCCTGTTCCCATTCCTAATCATGTTCCTGGTTCCAATCCCATTCCCATTCCCAATCCCATTCCTGTTCCCATGCCCAATCCTGTTCCCGTTCCCCTACCTGTTTGTGTTCCCAATCCCAATCTCACTCCCGTTTTCATTCCTGTTCCTGATCCCATTCTCAATCCTGTTCTCGTTCCTTCCCGATCCCATTCCCAATCCTGATCCCGCTCCTGATCCTGTTCTTTTTCCCATTCCCATTCCCAGTCCTCTTCCCGATCCCAGTCCTCTTTCTAATCCCGTTCCTATTCCTGAACCTGTTCCCAATCCCATTCTCTATCCTGATCCCGCTCTTTTCCCCATTTCCATTCCCATTCCCATTCTCAATCCTGTTCCCAATCCCAATCCTCTTCCCAATCCCATTCCCATTCCTGATCCTGTTCTCAATCCCTTTCCCAATCCCTATCCCTATTTCATTCCCAATCCCAATCCCTATTTCATTCCCATTTCCAATCCCATTCCCATTCCTGATCCCGCCACTGTTTCCAGGGAATCGTTTTGATCTCAATCTCCACCCCAAACCTAGAGGGTTAAAACCTCCCAAATCCTGGGGTCAAACCAAACCCCAAATTTGGGGTCAAGCCCCGAAATTCCTAACCCTGGGGTGTCAAAAAAACCCCATGATCCCCAAATCCTGAGGTGTCAAACACCCCTGACCCCAAACCTTTGGATCAAACCCCCCCAGAGGACAAACTTTTGAGTCAAATCCCCCCAGTCCCCAAACACTGAGGTGTGAAGTATTTGGAGTGTCCAATCCCCCTGATCCTAAAATTCTGGGGTCAAAAACCCCTGATACCCAAATCCCAAACCCGGGGGCATCAAAGCTCCCCAAGTTCCAAATTCTGGAGTGTCAATGCCCTTCAAATCCCAAATTCTCGAGTCAAAACCCCCCAAATACAAAATTCTGGGGTGTCAAAAAACCACAGATCTCCAATCCTGGGGTGTCAAAGCCCCCCAAATCCCAAACCCTGTGGTACCAAACTCCCCAAATCCCAGACATTGCGACCAAACCTCCCCCATCTCCAGACTTTGAGGTCAAACCCACCAGACCCCTAACTCCCCCCAAAACCACTCCAGCCCTGGGGAGCACAGCGGGGTTCATTTGGGACTTATCTGGGGTGGGGGCAGCTCCAGGGGCAATGTCTGCAGAGACACCCTGGGTATAATGCTGTGAAAAACACCAAAAACTCCAGGGGAACCCCAAAACCCCCTGGGAACTGTCACTGTAAGAGCAGGAACGGCAGATCAGCAGCAGAACCGCCTTCCTCTGGGGCAGAAGCAGCACTTTATTATGTTCATCTTTATGATTAATTCTTTCCCTTCTTGTTCATCTTTGAGAAAGTTTCCAGCCTGGGAAAGTCCAAGCTGGAACTTTCTCTGAGCCTTCAGCAGTGCCCACAACATTTTGGGGTTGTTCCCAAAATTTGGGGGTTTTTTCCCCAAAATTTGGGGTTTTTTTACCCAAAATCCGGGTATTTCCCCCCAGATTTGTGTCCCACCATGGGCTTGTTGTAAAGGGGAAGCTTTGGGGTTATTCCCAGTTTAATTTGAGAATGATCCCACAGGATTTTGGGTGGATTTCCAGCCAGATTTTGGTTTTTTTCCTCAGGAATTCAGGTTTTTTTCCCCAAAAATCCCTGTACTTTCCCCCAGAATTTCTCACTCATCATGGGCTCGTCATAGAATGGGAACCTTTGGGATGTTCCTGCCTGAATTTTGGGGATATTTGAGGCTGCATTTTGTTTTTTCCCAAGATTTTGGGTTTTTTTCCCCACAATTTCAGGGGTTTTATCCCCGAATTTCCACTTTTTTTTCCCCCAAAACTCTGATATTTTACCTCAGATCTGTGTCCCACCATGGGTTTGTCATAGAGGGAGAAGCTTTGGAGTGTTCCTGGTTGGATCTGGGGGATATTTGAGGGTGTATGTTGTGGTTTTTTTCTTAGGAATTCAGGATTTTCCCCTCCAATTTGTTATTTTTTTTCCCAAAACTCTGATAGTTTCCCTGAGAGCTGTGTCTCATCATGGGCTTGTCATAAAAGGGGAACCTTTGGGTTGTTCCTGGTTGGATTTTTAGGATATTTGAGGCTGCATTTTGGGCTTTTTTTCTCAAGAATACAGGTTTTTCCCCAGAATTTTGGGATTTTTCTACAAAATTTCAGATTTTTCCCCCAAATTCTGGTATTTTCCTAAAAATTTGTGTCTCACCATGGGCATGTTGTAGAAGGATAAGTTTTGGGGTTATTCCCAGTTTCATTTGAGAGTGTTCCCAGGTGATTTTGAGGTTTTTTATCAGGAATTCAGGGTTTTCCCCAAAATTTCAGGTTTTTTCTCTGAAATTTGGGGATTTTTTTCCCTAAAACCCTGGTATTTTGCCGCAGATTCTGTTTCACCATAGGTTTGTTGTAGAGGGGAAGCGTTGGAGTGTTCCTGGTTGGATTTGGGGGATATCTGAGGCTGTATTTGGGTTTTTTTCTCAGGAATTCAGGGTTTTTCCCCAAATTTGTTTTTTTTCTCCAAACCCCAGTATTTTGCCCCAGGTTTTGTCTCACCGTGGCTGTGCCATACAAGGGGAAGCCCTGCATGGAACACAGGTCGGTGCTGGCACTGCTCAGCTCCTGGAGGATGACGAAGGCCTGGCCCTGCATGTGGAGACTGCGCCACACCAAAATGTCCAAAATCTGCCCAGAGTGGGAGAAAATGGCACAGAGGGACTTCTTCAGCTCTGGGGGGACAGGGACAGCACGGGGACAGTGGGGACAGCACAGGGACAGCACGGTGACAGCACAGGGACTGTGGGGACAGCACAGGGACAGCACGGTGACATTAGGGACAGCACAGGGAAAGTGAGGACAGACACGGAGGAACATTGGGGACAGGTGACAATGGCCACAGAGTCTGCTTTGGCTCTGGGGACACACAGGACAATGGCAGGGACAAGGAAACAATGGGGACAAGGTGAGGACATAGGGACAGGGACAACTCTGGGGACAGTGACAAGGACAGGTGACAGTGGGGACAGGGACAGCTGTGGAGACTCACGGACAGGTGTCAATGGAGACAGCATAGGGACAGTGGGGACACAGACTCCTTCAGCTCTGGGGACAATGGGGACAGGTGACAATGGGGACACCACAGTGACAACAAGGACAGGGACTCCTTCAGCTCTGGGGACAAGGACAGGAAGGACAGTGACAAGGACAGAGGTGACAATGGGGACAGGTGACCATGGGGACAAGGTGGGAATGGCCATAGGGACTACTTTGGCTCTGGGGACACACGGGACAATGACAGGGACAAGGAAACAATGGGGACAAGTTGAGGGCACAGGGACAGCTCTGAGGACAGTGACAAGGACAGGTGACAGTGCGGACAGGGACAAGAACAGGTGACAGTGGAGACAGGGACAAGTGACAGTGGGGACAGAACCCCAGCCCCCCTCACTGCCCTTCTTGATCTTCTCGTTGAGGTTGTTGATGTCAATGCTGTGCTTGGGGCAGGATCCTGCACTGCCATGGCCGGGACCCTCTGTGGGGACTGGGGGGTTTAGGGGGTGCTGGGACCCTTTCACCACCTGAGACCTCCAAATCCACCCCAGACCCACCTAAACCTTCCCGAATACCCTCAGAGCCCCCAGTTCCCCCCAAAATTTAACCAGACCCACCTGAGACCCCCCAAACCCACTCAGACTCCCCCAACCCCCCACCCCAGACCCCCCAGGCTCCTCTCACAACCCCCCAAACCCACCTCAGACTCCCCCTATTTCCCTTCAAGCTCCGCAAACCCTCCCAATCCCCCATTTCTCGTCAGACCCACCTCATAGCCCCCCAATTCGCTCCAAAGGCCCCCAAGGTCCTCTCAGAGCCCCCCAAAATGTCCCCAATTCCCCCCCCCCAAGACCCACCTCAGACCCATCTCGGACCCTCCTGCCCCATTTCCCCCCAAATCCACCTCAGACCCCGCAAAAACACCTCAGACCGCCCCAGTTCCCCCAAATCCGTCCCGGGCCCACCGCAAACCTCGCAAGAAACCCTCAAACCGCCCTAATTCCCCCAAATGCATCCGGGACCCACCTCAGACCACTCCATTCCCCTCATACCCACCTCAAACCCCCCCAAACTCCCCCGGACCCACCACAGATACACCATTTCCTCTCAAAGCCTCCTCAAACGCACCTCAGACCACTCAATTCCCCTCATATCCACCTAAACCGCCCCATTTCCGTCCAAAGCCCTCCCTAAACTCAATGCAAACCCCTCAATTCCCCTCACACTCCCCCCCAAATCCCCCCATTGCCCCCCAGCCCTAGCACAGCTCCCTCTCACGCTCTCCCGCCGCCGCCTCCTCAGCCAATAGCGTCGCGCCTCTCCCGAACCAACCAATCAGCGCGTTCCTTCCCTCAGCAACGCCCGCCTCCCCCACGCCGCTGCAGCCAATCAGAGGCCGGCGGAAGTGGTGCACTCTGACCTCGTCGCCGGGCATGGAGCGGGCTCCCCCTCCCCGCGCCCCCCCCCGGGACTCGCCCCGGGATCCTCGGGAGCCCCGGGAACCCCCCGGCCTCGGGCGGGTGCTGAGGGAGGCGCTGCAGAGAGCGGGGCAGGCGCTGGGAGAGGCCGGGGGGCTCTGGGAGCTGCTGAGGCTGCGCAGGGACAGGTGGGGGAGGAGCGGGGTGAGGGGTCTGGGAGGGCTTGGGGGGGGGTCTTGGGGGGGTCTTGGAGGGAGTTCTCAGAGGGTTTGGGGTGGGGCTCGGGGAGGGGTCTGGGGGTCTCGGTCGGGTCCTGGGGGTCTCGGTCCGGTCCTGGGGGAGGTTTTGGGAGGGGTCTGGAAGGTCTTGAGAGGGTCTTGGTGGGGTTGGGGGGTTTTGGAGAGGGGTCTGGGAGGATCCTTGGGGGTTTTGGCAGGGGGCTGGGGGGCGTTCTGGAGGGGCTTTGAGGGGGATTCTTCAGTAGGGTCGTGGGGGCCTTGGGGAGGGGTCTTGGGTGGGGAGGTCCTGGCAGGGGCCAGGGAGGGTCTGGGGAGGGGTCGTGGTGAAGCGCAGAAAAACACTCTGTAACACACAGAAACAAGTTGTCCCTACATAGTCCCAGTCACTCCATAGATGATGCCAGTCCCTCCCAGCATGGGCCCAGTCATGCCCAACGCCCACCAGTGTAGAGCACTAGCGCCCACTGACTCCAGTGGCCCCCAGTTCAGTCACAGTTCTCCCCAGCATGGTCCTGGTTTGTCCCAATGTGGGTCCAGTCACTCCAGTAAGGTCCCAGACAGTCCCAGTATATCCCAGTTACCCTCAGTATGCTCGTAGTCCTTCCCAGTCACTCCCAGTGTTCCCAGTAAGGTTCCCCTGGCCCCAGCGGGTGGGAGCAGCTGAGAGCCTCACGCTGCCCATCCCGAGCTGTCCCGGCTCCATCCTCGCTCCTCCTGCGGGCTGCGAGGGCTTCGGGAACGGGGCACCGAGGGTGTCCCTGCTCCTGGGGGAGGAGGAGGAGGGATAGGAGAGGAGGGATGAAAGAGAAGAGCGAGAAGGGATGGAAGGAGGAGGGGTTAGGGGGGAGGAGGAGGGATGGAAGAGGAAAGACAAAGGAGGATCAGGAAAAGGAGAAGGAGGAGCGAGCTCGAGCACTCCCTGAATTCATAGGCCCCCATCCATGGGAGCATTGCCCCCACAGGTGGCCAGGGAGTGGGAGCTTGGCCCAGCTATCCCAGGGGGTCCCTGGGTTGGGCTTTTTTTGAAGGGATGTTGGAGAATGCAGAACTCCAGAGCTGACCAGAAAATGCCCAAAGCAGAAAATAAAGGGAGAAGGGATCCCGGGACCCCAAAATACCCTAGCATCCCTAAATGGGGAGACAGAAGAGGGGGGAGCTTTTTGGATTCCTGGCACTCCCAGCAACCTGGGGAGGACGGGCACCGAGTAGATGGGGGACCCCCAATACAAGCGTGACCCCCAACAGCTGGGACACGGGGGAGCCCCTGAACACCAAAGGGGAGAGACCATTCCCAGGAACTGCTGGGAGGCATTTTCAGGGTTGAATGTTGGTGTTTAGGAGGTTTTGATGGACCCCAGATGCCCAGGGAGCTCTAGAGATGGACTTGGGCAGGAGGAAACACTAAGACAATGCGCTCATCCCTTGTTTTTTCCCAAACCAGGATTTCTCATTCCCAAGCCTTGGCCTGATGGAGGAGGATGTGAGGAAGAGGAAGATGGCCCAGGATTGCCAGGCAGGTGAGGAGGAAGTCAGTGCCCCTTTTCCCCTCTGTCCTGCTCCATGTTCCAGCCCAGCACGGTCCCTGACTGCAGGACAACTCCACTGCTGACCCCATCCTGCCAGGGACGTGCTGGGGGGATCTCCTTGCCCTTCCCTCTGGCACGGAGGCAAATCCCATCCTGTCCTTGTCCTTCCTCCCCTAGACAAGGAGCTGAGCACAGAGACCAGGGAGGACAAATCCCCACAGCAGAACCTCGTGGAAGAGGCCGTTTGCAGCGGCTCCATGGGGCAGGAATCCAACGGGGAGGAAAAGCCACAGAGATCCCACACGAGGAGGGGCTGCAAACGCAGATCACGGGGATCTGAGGAGGAAAGACCCAGCCTGGGCAGGGCAGGCGGCCGGAGATGGAGCCAGATCTCAGACCTGGTGGTCCATGAGCAGCTTAGTGACGGGGAGAAGCCCCACAAGTGCTTGGAGTGTGGGATGAGCTTCAGAATTAAGTGCCTCCTTATCTACCACAAGAGAATCTGCACTGGGGAGAGGCCCTACGTGTGTGGGGAGTGTGGGAAGAGCTTTCAGACCAGCAGCAATCTGCTCCTGCACCAGCGCACACACACAGAGGAGAGGCCCTACGACTGTTCTGAATGTGGAAAGAGGTTTTAGCGCAGAGGCCATCTCCTCGTGCACGAGCGCACGCACACAGAGGAGAGGCCCTTCCGCTGCCCCGACTGCAAGAAGGGCTTCAAGCAAGACTGCACCCTCACCAGACACCGGCGCATCCACGCTGGGGAAAAGTCCCATGAGTGTGAGGAGTGTGGGAAGAGATTCAGCCGGAGCTCCAACTTGATCGTCCACCAGAGGACCCACACTGGGGAAAGGCCATACAAGTGTGGGGACTGTGTGAAGGGCTTCACAGACCGTTCTGCCCTAAACCGCCACGAGAGGATCCACACTGGGGAGAGGCCCTATGAGTGTTCTAAGTGTGGGAAGACGTTTACCACCAGCCCTGAACTCATCCAGCACTACCAGACACACACAGAGGAGAGGCCCTACGAGTGTCCTGACTGTGGGAAGGGCTTCAGCCCTCATCACCCACCGGCGCATCCACACAGGGGAGAGGCCCTACGAGTGTGAGGAGTGTGGGAAGAGCTTCTCCCACAGCTCAAACTTGTACCAACACCAACGGAGGCACTGGTAAGGGAAGCCCTGTGATTGCCCCGAGTGTGGGAAGAGCTTCGTGCACTGCTCCAACTCCATCCTCCACTGCAGGACCCATGTTGGGCAGAGCCCTGGTGACCCATATTCCCTAGGATCCATGTTGGGAACACACCTGGCTGCTTATCCTTTTGTTTTGGCATTAGTTGCTGTCACTTCTCAATCTCTTTGTGCATGAAAGCTAAGAGAGGGATCGATCTGTCAACTCAAAACCACTCAAATCCCACACCTCAATTTTGACTCAAATTACAGTACAGTAATTTCATGACTATAAGGCGCACCCTTTTGACTAAAATTTTCTCTCAAACCCGGAAGTGCGCCTTATAGTCCGGTGTGCCTTACCTGATCTACAAAGTTGCGAAATGTGCCGGCTCCCGGGGGATGCGCCTTATAGTCCGGAGTACCTTATGGTCGTGAAATTACTGTAATTTCATGACCATAAGGCGCTGCGGACTATAAGGTGCATCCCCAGGAGTTGGCAAATTTCGCAACTTTGTAGATCATATAAGGCACACCGGACTATAAGGCGCACTTTTTTTTTTGCAGCGAGGATCCGCCCCCAGCTCCCCCCACGCGTTTTCTGGCCAAGGCCCTGCCTCCGTCTGGCTGCGTGGCACCGTGGCCCCGCCTCCACCCGGCAGCCCCGACCTCGCCTCCAGCCAGGAACCCCGGCCCCGCAGCCCCACAGCCACCCAGCGGCCCCACAGCCCCGCAGGCACCCAGTGGCCCTGGTTCTGCAGGCACCCAGCAGCCGCAGCCCCGCGGCCCCGTGGGCACCCAGGAGCCCCAGTCCCGCAGGCACCCAGCAGCCCTGGCCCCACAGGCACCTGAAAGCCCCGGTCCCGCGGCCCCGCAGGCACCCAGCAGCCCCGGTCCCGCAGGCAGCCGGCAGTCCCGGTTCTGCCTCCAGCCAGCAGCTCCAGCCCTGCCGCCAGCCAGCAGCCCCGGCCCCACAAGCACCTGGAAGTCCCGGTCCCGCAGGCACCCGGCAGTCCTGGCCCCGTGGGCACCCGGCAGTCCCGGCCCTGCAGGCACCCGGCAGCCCCGGCCCCATGGCCCCGCCTCCACTCGGCAGCCACAGCCTTGCGGCCCCGCCTCCACCTGGCAGCCGGCTCCCCCTGTGGCTCACAGCTCTCACTTCTGGGTTTGCAAATTTCCGAACTTTGTCCATCGTATAAGGTGCACTGGACTATAAGGCGCACTTCTGGGTTCGGGGGAAAATTTTAGTCAAAAGGGTGCGTCTTATAGTTGTGAAATTACTGTACTCAATCCCACCCCCAAGTGCCTTGTTCCCTCCTCAAAACAACTCAGCCCCACATGAAACTTACTGGATTCCAGTGCCGCCAGGGTGAGAAGGGGTTGGAAGGAGATTGGGAGAAGTGGGATCCAAATTTGGAGCAGTGGGATCGGGATTGTGTGAGGCTGGCTTGGTGGGATGAATTTGATAGTAAATAAAACTTTGACAATTCCTGATTTCTGTCCCATTCACTTTCAGTCAGTTCCACTTCTGTTTTCAGTGGCACCTTCTCAGCTGATTGTGTTTGTGTCCTCCTTTCTCTCCTGCCTCTCTCTGCCTGCTCTGTTTCTCTCTCATGGGTCTCCCTTGACCCAGGGAGCTCCCACCCAAGACCCTGCCCCGATTTAATTCCCAGTGCAGGAGCTCCAGCAGCCATGGGTGAGGTTATGAAGGCTGACAGTGAAATGTCCCCGTAAGATCTTGCTGCACATGGCTTTTGGCCCCTTCTGAAGAGCTTTGCTTTCAAGGGCAGGAACATCTTTTCCTGGCTTGTGTCACGACCCGCCCAACCTGAGCAGGGGTCGTGATGGTTCATTCAACCCCAAGGTGCAAAAGACAAACAACAAGGGACTCAAGTTTTCTTCTGCAGCAAGCAACAATGCACTTTATTTAGTGCCAACAACTTAGTTTATGATAGAGAGAGATAAAGTAAAAGCTGGGAGAGAGAGAGAGAAGGGAAAAGAGAGATGGGGAATAGCTACCAATGGATGGGAAGTTGTTCTCAAGTCATCCGCCGATAGACGCATCTTCCATCCCTGGCGAGAAAAGAGTTCTCAAAGTCTTTTCAGAAAGTCATCATTTTATAGTCCTTTTCCAAGGGGAGTGGCCTCTGGCAAAAAGATGGGGAGATTTATGGGCTATTGTGTGTGGGGCCTGTTGCTCTGAGAAGCAGGTGTAGAAAGCACAGCTATTCCAGCCCTACCTGCTCGAACGCAGCGTCTGTGACAGTACAGCACACGCCTGTACACAGTCCCTTGGCAAGCATCCACCTTGGCCAGGCCAGAAACTCCTGTCCAGAGCGAGTGGTGGGGTCCCAGGGTCTCAGTCTCTGATGGTGGTCGTGAGGCAGATCAGGGAATCTTTGGACTGACCATTACACACTGTCAGTGGACTCCTTCAAGGTATTGTCACTCAGATATTCCCCCTTAAGAATCCAAATATACCAGAACATGTGGCGAGGTTGAAATGATGTCTTGTGGTATATGGGTTAAAACATGGTGTACCTAAAGGTATAAATTGGTCAAAGCTTTATGAAGTGAGACAAAATGATGATGAATCACCCTCTGATTTTTTAAACAGTTTAAGAGAAGCTGCTGTCAAATATAGAGATCTAGACCCTGAATCAGCCGGTGGTCAAGCACGTCTGCCATTGTTGTTGATGGGTCAGGCTTCAAATGATATAAGAAGGAAGCTGCAAAAGATAGAGGGAGTCTGAGATACAGAGAAACTGCTAGAGGTTGCCTGGAAGGAGTTTTGAGATAGGGGTCCAACTGAAAGAGTTGAATCCCAACCTAGTAAGAAGGCAGCTCAGGAAAAGTCACCTAACAAAACTGCCCCTACAGAGAAGGACCAATGTGCATACTGTAAAAAGTGAGGATATTGGAAAAAGGACTGTCCAGTGTTAAAGGAAAAATCCTCAGTTGCCCAACTCCCAGTCGCACAAACTTCAAGTGGCTCAGGCTCTGAGTGATGGCAACTGAGGGCTATTTCCCCAGCAGAGCTCTTGGTTATAACTAAGCTGGGGAAAGATGACATTGAGTTTTTGGTAGATGCAGGAGCAGCATATTTGGTGTTAAATACCTGAGAAGGGAAACTGAGTCACAACACTGTACGTATTGTTGGAGCGACTGGGATAAGTGGAACACGGCCTTTCTTCCAACCTTTAAAATTCAAACTAGGGAAGCATTGGGTAACCTATCAATTCCTTTACTGCCTAATTCCCCAAAACCATTGCTGGGCAGGGACTTGCTAGAAAAATTGGAAGCCTATATCCAGGCTTTGTGTAGCGACTCAAATATGTGTATTTGAAATGTAGCTATAATTAAAGGCTGTGATTTTGTGTATAAAGCACCTCTGTTTGCTAGTCAGTTGCTAATCAGAAACCATACCTTGTATTGTAGTATAATCCCAACCTCCATAGATATGGATTTATCACTTGTAAAAGGAATGTTAGAGCACGTGAATTTGCAGAGGCTGCTAGAAAATGCCACGGCTGAAGCAAAGAAGATCCTAATAATGGTTCACTATGATGGTAAAGTTAGGAAACAGGTAACAAAAGGAATAAATTAAGAGGGCAGGAGTACACCAGTGGTGAGAAGTTTTTTGGCTGGTCCCCCACAGCCACTGGCATTTTCAGCACGTGGCTGCACCCCATTGTAGTTGTGCTGCCAGTGCAGACCTGTGTGTGCTTTGTTATGGCAGCCACTTGTTGTCAGATGGGGCAGGAGAAACTCTGCTTTGATGGTCAGGTGAAGGGAGTGGGGCTGGCCAAGGCCCTCACGAGGTGGTCAAGGGCAGGACTGGGTTGGCCTCTGTTTGCCACCAAGAAGATCATTTGGCTCTGCTGTTGACTGCAACCCAGCAGGCATTGAGTGGTGGGGACATGTTGGGGAGGATGAAACAGGAAAACCTTATAAATATGATTGCCTGGCAAAAGATTTTAAGAATATGGAAACTATATGCGAGATTAAAATGAAAGCCATTTTTAGTTACTAAATAACTAGAAAATAGAAATAGAATGGCCAGCTGAAAGTAATCCCTTCTTGACTGAACAATTCCCTCTGCTTGCAGGCAGGTCCAAGAGTCAAAGAAGACCCCGCTAGCTTGGCAGAAGGGGTCCAAAGAGTAGTTTTTAGGGTTTAAAGTGTAACACAGTATGGTAATGTAATGATTCTTACAGGCTGTATGTAAATACTATAGGATTTGTATCTTGTATTAGATTGGTTAGTGAAAATTAGAATATTCAACACAGAAGAAGATTTATTGTATTGTAATGGGAACCTCGCTCTCTGAACTCTTTCTCTTGCCACTCTCTTAGCTCTTTCTCTTACTACCTTCTTACTTCTTTCTCTTACCCCTTGCTCTATTACTCCTTACTCTCTTACTGCCCTGCTCCGAGCTGCAGCTGACAGGTCCCGGCAGGGCCCTTTCACCCACGCCCTTTTACAATAAACCACAAGTTCCAAGACCTGGCTTTAGAGATCTCTCCGTCTGTCCCAACTGTCCTACCCACCGTGGCCTCCTACAGTCCCCCACGGCTACTGGCATTTTCAGCACATGGCTGCACCCCGTTGTAGTTGTGCTGCCAGTGCAGATCTGTGTGTGCTTTGTTATGGTAGCCACTTCTTGTCGGAGGGGGCAGGTGAAACTGTGCTTTGATGGCCAGGTGAAGGGAGCGGGGCTGGCCAAGACCCTCACGAGATAGTCAAGGGCAGGACTGGGTTGGCCTCTGTGTTTGCCACCAAGAAGATCTTTTGGCTCCCCTCAGGAATGTGCCCAGTCTGGCTCAGCCCTGTCCCTGTCCCTGTCCCTGTCCCTGTCCCCACTCCCTCCCCAATCCCACCAGTCCCTCCCAGTCCCTCCCAGTTTCCCCCAGTCCCTCCCAATCTCCCCCATTCACTCCCAGTCCCTCCCAATCTCCCCCATTCACTCCCAGTCCCTCCCAGCTCCCTCAGTCCTTCCCAGTCCCTCCCAGTTCCCCCAACCTCATCGGATCCTTGAACTGCTCAGTGATCGAACGGATCATGGACAGCGTCTCCTCCAGCTTGGATGCCAGCTGGTCAATGCTCATGTCCCCCAGTCCCAGCATGTTAAACATCTGTGGGGGTGACACAGCTGTGACACCTCCCTGTGACCCTCCCGCCCGAATCGCACCCCCAGAACCCCCCAGGCCCGAATCCTCCTCCCCAGGACCCCCCTTGGATCCCCCAGTTCCCAACTGGTCAGTGTTCATGTCCCCCAGCCCCAGCATGTTACACATCTGTGGGGGTGACAGGGCTGTGACACCTCCCTGTGACCCCACACACCCAAAATCCCCACCCCAGAACCCCCCACACCCAAAATCCCACCCCAGGACCCCCCCAGGCCCGAATTCCAACCCCCCAGGACCTGCCCCTGCCCAAATCCCAGCCCCCCAGGACCCTCACAGGATCTCCCCAGCCCCAGCTGGGCTGGAACCCAGTAGGCATTGAGCGGTGGGGCCACACACCATGCCAGACCTTGATGAGAGGGATGGCCTTCTCTGCTACCAGAGGCCATCCAGGAGGGGAGGACAGGCCGGCAGCCTACGGATGGCACGGCCGCAGAGTGGGTGGGGTTGGAGTCAGTGAAACAAGGGCCTGCCTGAATCCTCCAGGCAGAAGCCAGAGTGCAGGAATTGAATTAAAGCCCTTGGATGGGTTGAAACATGTCAAGACGCCCACACACAGAATGGGAGTTTAGGTTAAAGAATAAGTTTAAATTTAGATATAAGTTTGAATAAGTAAGTAAATAAGTAAGTCAGTAGGTTTCAGTGAGAGCTGCAGTGTTTTTAGTAAGTAAAACGTGCAGATACCAGAATAGAAGAACAAGTTCTAGTGAAGGTTAACAAACACACTGATGTTTTCAGTAGAGGCTCCAGGAGCTCCTCATTAGTCACTACTTAGACAGAATTGAACTCCAGTGAGAATATTGCTTGCATTTTTCAGATAGAACAAGATAGATCATATACGTAGTTTATACGTATCCTAGCATGCTAAGACTAGTTAGGCTGCTCATAGGTTGAGAGAAAGTGGTTTGAATTTATGTGTTAACTTGTTAGAAAAATCCTATATAAGATTATGTATTGGGGAAGAGTTAGTGCTTTTTGCCTTTTGCTTTTTGCCATTGCTTCTTGCTTTTGCCATTGCTTTTTTGCCATCGCTTTGCTGTGCCTGCCAGTGTCTCCAACACCTGAGAAGAAGATCGGAGCTCTGGCAGCAACACTAGCCCTCTCCAGGACCCCCGGGGAAGGCTCCTGCTTTTGTTCAGGACTTTATGCTAAAACTTAGCATGGACTTTAATGTCTATGGCTGTACCTTTGAAGACTGATGTGCTTTTACAATAAATAACCTTTTTAGGAACTACTAGCTGCTTTAATAATTTAAAAATAACTCGGCATGAAGAGTGCATTGAGAGCACCAGGGAGGGTAACCCCACAGGAAATGATTATGTATATATTAGATAATATACATACTAGATGTCTTAGTCTGGAGGACAGGTGTCTGCTAAGAAAGGCAGGAGCTTCTGTTTGAAATGGAGAATGTAAACCCCCTGTCTTCAAATTACTATAATTTTGAAATCAAACGGCTCTCAGGCAAAGATATGGGAATTAGGAATAACAGTTCTTTACTAGGGAAATTAAAATAGAAATACAATACTACAAAGAAACAAACCCCAAGCCCTGACAAAGTCAGAGTACAACCTGACACTCCGTCAGGCAGGGTGTTTGCAGCAGTTTGATTAAATGGTGGCTGTAGTCATTTTATAGTGACAGATGTGATTCAGTTGAAGCAGTGGTCTTGTAGAAGGTGCAGGTTTTTTCTGGAGGTCCAGCAGTGATGTAGAGAAATCCAGCTTCCCTCTGGAGTCAAGTGGAGAAGGGGGCTAGCTTAGTGTCCCTAAAACCTCTGTTTTTATTTTGGTAAGAAATGTTGGGCTCTTCCTCCTGGCTGGAGCAACTTTCAATGGGATGAAGCAATTTCGTCAGTCACACAGTGGGACTCAATGGCCATTAGCAGAAAATGACTCTCTGGAGGAAGGATGGGTTGTGAAAAGCTAAAGAACAATGCTCCGCCTGGCTTCAATGGATGGCCCATGAGCAGAACATCTCCTACTGAGATAAGCATCACCACCCCTACCCTCAACAGATGGTGATAGAATAGACGTTTTATCGCACCCTGTATTGCAACCCAAGACATTATCCACCCCTTATTCTATTACCATCTGCATAATGATGCCTTACACACCCTTCTCACTTAAGATTAGGTTTCAGTGGTACACAATGAGTTTCTCCATCTTTTTGCATTACTCACCAATGTAACCAGGTCCTGGAACAAAAACAATCCCAGGGATGGGTTTGTCTATGCCCCTGGTGGGACTAATCCAAACAGTCTTACCTAAAATACCTTATATGCCTACTACAGGGACCTTATCTCTATCTACTGTGTGCAAGGGTTCAGACTGGGCAGGACTAGCTCAATCTATGGACCTTCGGGTTTTGACCATTCAGGTGGCCTTTGCTAAGTTTGTTTCTCAATTCTTGAAGGTTCTCCTACTAAGTGTTTTTAGTGTGGTTTTCAATAGCTCATTGCATCGTTCAACTTTCCTGTCAGCTGGTGGATGGTAAGGGATATGATATACCCATTTAATGCCATGTTGTCTGGCCTAGGTGTTGAAAAGGCCATTTTTTAAATGAGTCTTGTTGTTTTTCAAGGCCCAGGATGGTGTTTTGGGCAGTGGCGTGGGGCACAGGGTAGGTCTCCAACCATCCGGTGGTGGCTTCCACCATGGTCAGCACGTAGCGCTTGCCTTGGCGGGTCTGAGGCAGTGTGATGTAGTCAATCTGCCAGGCCTCCCCGTACTTATATTTGGACCAACGCCCACCATACCAGAGAGGCTTGACTCGTTTGGCTTGTTTGATGGCACCTCACGTATCACAGTCATGGATAACTTGAGAGATACTGTCTGTGGTTAGATCCACCTCTCGGTCTCTTGTCTACTTATATGTGGCATCTCTGCCTTGATGACGTGAGACATCATGGGCCCATCGAGCCAGGAACAATTCTCCCTTGTGTTGCCAATCCAGGTCTATTTGTGACACCTCTATCTTTGAGGCCTGATCAACCTGCTTGTTGTGTCGGTGTTCCTCATTAGCCCGACTCTTGGGGACATGGGCATCCACATGACAAACTTTCACAGGTAGCTTCTCTACCTGGGTGGCAATGTCTTTCCACTCATCAGCAGCCCAGATTGGTTTTCCCCTAAGTTGCCAGTTTGCCTTTTTCCACCTTTCCAGCCAACCCCACAGAGCATTGGCTACCATCCACAAGTCAGTATAAAGGTAGAGCTTTGGCCACTTCTCTCTTTCAGCAATGTCCAGGGCCAGCTGAACAGCTTTGAGTTCAGCAAGTTGACGTGATCCACCTTCTCCTTCGGTAGCTTGTGCAACCTGTCGTGTGGGGCTCCATACGGCTGCTTTCCACTTCCGGTTCATCCCCACGATGCGGCAGGAACCGTCGGTGAAAAGAGCGTAGCATGTTTCATCTGCTGGCAGTTGGTTATACGGTGGGGCTTCCTCAGCGCGGCTCACTTGTTCTTGCTCCTCTTCGTCAGTGAGACCAAAATTTTCACCTTCTGGCCAGTTCTTAATTATTTCTAAAATCCCAGGGCGATTTGGGTTTCCGATATGGGTGCATTGTGTGATGAGGGCAACCCACTTGCTCCATGTGGCGTCGGTGGCGTGGTGGGTAGAGGGAACCTTTTCTTTGAACATCCACCCCAGCACTGGTAGTCGGGTGCCAGGAGGAGTTGTGCTTCCGTCTCAATCACCTCTGAGGCAGCTTGGACTCCTTCATAGGCAGCCCAAGATCTCCTTCTCTGTGGGAGTGTAATTGGCTTCAGACCCTCTGTAGCTTCGGCTCCAGAATCCCAGAGGTCGGCCTGAGTCTCCCCAGGCACCTTCTGCCAAAGGCTCCAGGACAGACCATGGTTCCCGGCTGCAGAATAAAGCACATTCTTTACCTCTGGTCTCGTCCTGACTGGGCCAAGGGCTACTGCATGAGCGATCTCCTGCTTGATCTGGGCAAAGGCTTGCTGCTGCTCAGCACTCCAGTGGAAATTGTTTCTCTTGCGGGTGATCAGGTAGCGAGGGCTCACAATCTGGCTGTACTCAGGAATGTGCATTCTTCAAAAGTCTATGGCACGTAGGAAAGCTTGTGTTTCCTTCTTGCTGGTTGGTGGAGACATTGCGGTGATCTTATTGATGACCTCAGTGGGGATCTGGCGCCGTCCATCTTGCCATTTTACTCCCAGGAACTGGATCTCTCAGGCAGGTCCTTTGACTTTGCTCTTTTTAATGGCAAAGCCGGCTCCCAGCAGAATCTGGATGATTTTCTCTCCTTTCTCAAGTACCTTCACTGCCGTGTTCCCCCACACAATGATGTCATCTATGTATTGCAGGTGTTCTGGAGCCTCACCCTTTTCCAGTGCAGCCTGGATCAGTCCATGACAGATGGTAGGACTGTGTTTCCTCCCCTGGGGCAGACAATTCCAGGTGTACTGCACGCCCCTCCAGGTGAAAGCAAACTGAGGCCTGCATTCTGCTGCCAGGGGAATGGAGAAAAATGCGTTGGCAATGTCAATGGTGGCATACCACCTTGCTGCCTTGGACTCCAATTCGTACTGGAGCTCCAGCATGTCCGGCACGGCAGCGCTCAGTGGTGGAGTCACTTCGTTCAACACACGATAGTCCACAGTCAATCTCCATTCTCCATCAGACTTGCGCACGGGCCAGATGGGGCTGTTGAAGGGTGAGTGGGTTTTGCTGACCACCCCTTGGCTCTCCAGCTCACGGATCATCTTGTGGATGGGGATCACGGCATCTCGATTCGTCCGGTACTGCTGACGGTGCACTGTTGAGGTGGCAATTGGCACTTGTTGCTCTTCCACCTTCAGGAGTCCCACTGCAGATGGGTTTTCTGACAGTCCAGGCAAGGTGTTCAACTGCTTAATGCCCTCTGCCACTACAGCAGTTATTCCAAAAGCCCATCTGTATCCCTTTGGGTCTTTGTAGTAGCCACTCCTGAGAAAGTCTATGCCTAGAATGGGCGGTGCCTCTGGGCCAGTTACAATCGGATGTTTCTGCCACCCCTTCCCAGTCACGCTCACGTCAACCTCCAGCAAAGTCAATTCCTTTGATCCCCGCGCTCCCCCCCCCCCCCCCGTCACCTCAACAATGGAAACAGGTTCTTCCCCCACATGTCCTGATGGTATCAGAGTACACTGTGAACCAGTATCAACTAACGCCCTGTGTTTTTGTGGCTCTGATGTATCAGGCCATTGGATTCACACCGTCTAATAGACCCTGTTATCCCATGCCTCTCCCTGGCTAGAGGCAGGGCCCCTCTAGCACTGGTTATAATTTCCTTCCTGGGCATACACAGTAGAGGTTCCTTCATGTGGGTCTGACAGATTATCCTCTCTTCCGTAATACCCTGCACCTTGATCATGGGAGGTTGAGGCTACCTTCACTTTAGTAGACCTCCCTTGGTTACTGTTTCCCTCCCTGAGTTGACGCACTCGTGCTGCCAGGACAGAAATGGGTTTCCCATTTCATTTTTCCATGTCGTCCCCATGGTCACACAAAAAGAATGACAGGTCAGCTTATGGGGTGTACCATCTCTCTTTAGCTGGGGGCGTTGGGTTCCGACTTTGGGGCCTGAGACTCGCACTGGTGCTGCATTGACTTTCCTTACCTCTTCCCTTGTCTCCCTCATCTCCTCTTTGAGTTCCTTAACCACAGCAGAGACATGAGCCTGCATTGGGCCCTTGATCATGCTCTCAAAATTTCTGAGCTTGTTAGCAACAGAACCCACTGTTTCTTGGTTGTTGTCAGCATTAATCATTGCAATGAAGGTGGTGTATTGAGATGGCCCCAGGTTTGCCAGATTCCACAGCATTTGCTCTGTGCACCTGACCTTGTCAGGGTCATCGTCATGCTGTCCATCCCTCCCAAAGAGCCCCTCCAGTACTGTCACTTCCCTCAGCTGTTGGATCCCTTCTTCAAGGGTCTTCCAGCACATTCTATGGTGATGCTCCTGCATTCTTTCCCTGTCGACGAACCTCTCTCTCACACTCATTAAATGCCGCTCCCAGAGGGAAAGGGACCCTATCTCTCTTATGAATACCTGATCTACACCCGAGTCCTGGGTCAAAGGTCCCAAATTCCTTGCCTCAGTACCATCCAGTTGCACACCTGCACCCATAAGGTCCCAGACCCGAAGTAACCAAGTTGTCAAAGCCTCCCAGCCCCGTTGAACAATGTCTTTTCACAGATTATGGAGATTTTCATACGACAGGCACTCAGTGATAATCTCAACCTCTGGTTCCCCTGCTGGTTGTGAGGGCCCTCCTTTATTATCCTTATTTTCTAGGTGCTTTGTTTTTGTCTTAGACTTTCTAGTTTCCACAGGGGCGACTGCTGCTGGCTGTGAGTGCCTCTGTAGATTAGTTGGAACCTGGACACATGTAACGTTAGTAGGTTCCACTGCAGCATCATTGGGTTCTCCCTTTTTAGGTCAGGGGGAGGGTCTCTCACCAGCTGGGGAAAGGTACTCCTCCATCATCTGGTTCATCTTACTCATTTGCTTCACTAGAACCCCCACCTACTCCGGGTGGTTCCTTTCTGAGGTGGGCTGTGGGGCAAGGGTCAATGTCTGCAGCACCATCTCTGTTTCCTGGAGTAGGTATCAGGGTTGTTATCCAGCTCAATCCCCCCTTATCTCTAAATTTTAAATAGGACAAGCCTATCAGTAACACCAGCCACTGTATAATATCATTAGCATTTAGAGGAGATTTCAAGCCTTCAAAAAGTAGTGGGGTAGACCCAAAAATCTGGGTGAAGGGTTGGGAGAAAATTTCCCTGGTGTCATTCCCTCACAGTAAGTACAATTATTAAAGAACCCCAAAAATATACAGTGAGTGTGTGGTATCCCTGAATCCATGTACCTGCCTTCCAAAGGAAGTTAAAAATCCATGAATTCCTCACCTTGTTAACCCATAAAGCAAACTGGATAACAGCCACAGTAGCCTTAGTTATAGGGCCCATGTTGAGATAAGGGCCTGCAAATGGGAGAAATACAGCCACAACCACGTGCCACCCAATCCAGGGTAAACTAGACAACATATTGCCACCTAATAAGGTTTCTGTATCAGCACACAAAAAGTAGATAACTTAAGAACTGTTATTCCTTTTATAGCTCCATGCCTTCGAGCCCCACATTGGGCGCTGTCCTAGTTTGGAGGACAGGTGTCTGCTGAGAAAGGCAGGAGCTTCTCTTTGAAATGGTGAATGTAAAGCCCCTCCCTTCAAATTACTATAATTTTGAAATCAAACGGCTCTCAGGTAAAGATATGGAAATTAGGAATAACAATTCTTTACTAGGGAAATTAAAATAGAAATACACAATACTACAAAGGAACAAACCCTAAGCCCTGACAAAGTCAGAGTACAACCTGACACCCCGTCAGGCAGGGTGTTGGTAGCAGTTTGATTAAATGGTGGCTGTAGTCATTTTATAGTGACAGATGTGATTCAGTTGAAGCAGTGGTCTTGTAGAAGGTGCAGGTTTTTTCTGGAGGTCCAGCAGTGATGTAGAGAAATCCAGCTTCCCTCTGGAGTCAAGTGGAGAAGGGGGCTAGCTTAGTGTCCCTAAAACCTCTGTTTTTATTTTGGTAAGAAATGTTGGGCTCTTCCTCCTGGCTGGAGCAACTTTCAATGGGATGAAGCAATTTTATCAGTCACACAGTGGGACTCAATGGGCCATTAGCAGAAAATGACTTGCTGGAGGGAGGATGGGTTGTGAAAAGCTAAAGAACAATGCTCCTCCTGGCTTTAATGGATGGCCCATCAGCAGAACATCTGCCGTTGAGATAAGGATCACCGCCCCCACCCTCAACAGATGGTGATAGAATAGACGTTTTATCACACCCTGTATTGTTACCCAAGACTTTAGATAATATATATACTATTATATATATTATCTATATATTTATAGACAACTAAAGTGTTTATTATCAGAATTAAACTCAAAAATCTTTATCATAATTACTTATTACCCAGTACAGAGAACTATAACTTCTTGGATAGTGCATTTTATTTGAAGCAACACTGGAGCAATTCTATCCAAGCCAGCAAAAGCAGTTGTTAATGACAGATTGATGCTACTCACCAAAACCAATGATCATGGGCAAACATTCCTTTCAGCTTCCAGGAGTGATACTGAGGGGCATCCTCACTCCAGGGACAAATCTGCAGAAGGGAAACACGTGACATGAAGCAATTTGGTGAGGGCAGGAGAAGCCTGCCATGTGTGAAGCTTTTTCATTTGTCTTTAGGAAACCACAACCTGTTTTTTCTGAGTCACAGAATCTCAGGCTGGGGAAGGCTGGAGGCACCTCTGGAGGTCATCTTGCCCAGCCCCTTCTCCACCAGGGCCACCCAGAGCCAGCTGCCCAGGATGTGTCCACGAGGCTTTTGAGTCTCTCCAGTGATGGAGACTCCACCACCCCCCTGGGCACCTGCCCCAGTGCTCGGCCACCCTCCCAGTGCAGAGGTGTCTCCTGAGCTCAGAGGGCCCCTCCTGGGTGTCACTTTGTGCCTGTGGCCCCCGGGGCTGTCCCTGGCCCCATCCCCTCTGCAGCCTCCCCCTGGGTATTTTTCTACAGGGATGAGATGCCCTGAGCCTGCTCTGCTCCAGGCTGGGCAGTCCCAGCTCTCTCAGCCTCTCCTCACAGCAGAGATACTCCAGTCCCTCCATCACCTTCCTGGCCCTGTGCTGGACTCTGTCCAGTCTGTCCCTGTCTCCTGTACTGGGCAGCCCAGCTCTGGGCCCAGCACTCCAGGGCTGGCCTCACTGGTGTGGGGCAGAGGGGAAGGATCCCCTCCCTCCACTGGCTGTGACACAGCTCCCAGTGCAGCCCAGGACGCTGTTCTGCATTGCTGCAGGAGCACATTGCTGCCCCATGGGCATCCTGGTGTCCAGCAGGACACTGCCCAATTTTACTTTTCCAGCTGGCTGGCCCCCAGCAGATCCTGGTGCCTGTGGTTGCTCCTTCCCAAGGACAGGACTCAGCAGTTGTCATTGAACTGCCACCCTTGTTGAACTGTCATCCCTGTGGATGGCAGCACTTCTCTCTGGCAGATCAGCCACTGCTCCTGATTTTGTGGGAGGGTACACTCTGTGCCATCACCCAGTTCCTAACAAAGGTGTCAGAAGGGACTGGACTTAGCCTTGTCCTGCAGGGCACACTGCTGGACTTTGTGCCACTGATCACCAGGGATCCAAGAAGGCAGATTTTCTGCATCTATGCAGGTCCCCTGTATCCTCCACTTCCAGAGCAAAAGGGGCAGGAAATGTTGTATCTCCCCCTAGAACTAGAAGAGGAACTCAGTTTAGGACATCAGAAGCCCCCCAAGAAACAGGAGTACACCAGATGCCACTCCGTCAAGTTCCTTTGGGGGGTCAAGGGGGAGGATTTGGGTTTGTAATTTTATCACTTACTACCCAGGATATAAGAGGGTTGAAAAGTGAATTACCCCTGTATTTGGATGATCCATAGGGGTGGGGGAAAAGATAGAGGAATATTTGGGAAATGCAGATTATACATGGAAGGACTGGGATTTTCTTTTGGGAATTTTGTTTGGATCATCCGAGAAAATAATGATTTTGCAGAAAGCTTGGCAGCTGTGGGAGGATGAACACCCACAAGCAGCAGAGGGGACTGGACCCAATGCACCTACAGTGGATGATGCCATCCCCCAGGCAGACCCCCAGTGGGACTCAAATAACCAGGCCAGTCTGGCTCACCTCCGTGATTACTGTGCTTATCTGATTGGGGCAATCAAGTCAGTTGCTCCCAAAACTAATAACACAGCTAAGGTTATGTCCTTAGAACAGGACAAACAGGAAAGCCCCTGTCATTGGTTGGAGAGGATTAGGGATGCCTTGAGGAAGGACAATGAGGGGATGGATTCTGAGGGGCCAGCCTTTGACACATTGCTGAAGGTGCAATTTGTTCCTAAGGCCTGGCCTGATATAAGGAAAGGAGTACACAAAGATGAAGAGTGGCAGAATAAACCTTTGGAGCAATTGCTTAGAAAAACTATATGCAGCAATATGTAAGAAGGGATGAGGAAAAGGCAAAGGCTAAGGCAAAAATGATGGCAGAGTTTTTGCACCCCAGGAGGGGTCCAAGGGGTCCCATGGGACAGAGGGGATGGGTTCAGCCACAAGGACGTGGCAGAGGCATTCCTTCCTCAGTTGGGGAGAGCCGACCCAAACAGCAGCTGGGGAGGAACCAGTGTGCTATCTGCAAGGCAGAAAGGCGTTGGAAAAATGAGTGCCTGCAGAAACAGCTGGACCCTCAGGAGGCAGAAGTCCATAGGATAATGGAAATGGATTGTTAGGGGTGTCAGGAGCTCCTGTTATATCAAGGATCCACCACTCAGGAGCCCTTGATAACTTTTAAGGTGGGTCTGGATCGAGAGGAGGTGTGTTTTCTGGTGGACACAGGAGCTTCTCCATCCACCTTAAATTTTATACCTAAAGGAGGGAAATTGTCAAAGAGATCCTTGGTTATTCAAGGAGTGAGTGGAAAAGATGAGCGAATGTACTTTATTCAACCACTTTTAATTGATGTGGGAGATAGGTTTGAAATGCATGAATTTCTGTTTGTTCCTAACTGTGACTGTAATTTCTTGGGAAGGGATTTGATGGCTAGAATGGGAATGCAAATTCGTATTGTAAAAAGTGACATGGAGTCCAAAACTGTGGTATCTTTGTGTAAAATGTCTGAGAAGGCTTATGTTGAAGTAAATCTGGAAGCGTGGGCAGCCACAGGAAAGTATGGAAAACTGGACATAGCGCCTCTCCAAATTACCTTGATGCAACCAGGAAAAGTGACGTCTAAAATGCAGTACCCTCTTTCAAGGGAGGGAAAGAAGGGGTTACAGCCTGTTATTGAGTCCCTGCTAAAGGCAGGCCTTTTGGAGTCGTGTGTGTCTCCGTGTAACACTCCTATCCTGCTGGTTAAGAAACCAGATGGAACCTACAGAATGGTGCAGGATTTAAGAATAATAAATGAAATTGTCAAACCGAGGCATCACACAGTTCCGGATCTCTATACAATTCTGAATCAGACCCCTTCTTCACATCAGTATTATTCTGTACTGGATTTGAAGGATGGTTTCTAAGGGTGTCTGATTACAGAAGATAGTAAACAGTATTTTGCCTTTGAGTGGGAACAGGCGGAAAGAAAGAAAATGATAAAACAACAATTGACATGGACAGTATTCCCTCAGGGATATAATGAGTCATCGATTTTGTTTGGGCAAGCTTTTCAGAAAATACTAAGAGAGTTTACTCCACCCTCAGAAGTTAAGTTGTTGCAGCATGTGGACGATTTGCACTTATCAGGGGAACAGGAAAAGGTGGTTGAAGAGGCTACTGTAAAGCTGCTTAATTTTCTTGCAAAAAAGGGACTTGAAGTGTCCAAAGAGAAAGCACAGTTAGTAGAAAGGAAGGTCAAGTATTTGGGACACAATCTGACACAAGGGTTACGGTGTATTGATCCAGAAAGAATACAAGGGATTTTAGAAGTACCATTAGCCGAGACTAAAAAGGAGTTACGGCAGTTTTTAGGGTTGGTGGAGTACTGCAGAGCATGGATTGAGGATTTTTCTGATGTGACCAGACCTTTATATAACTTTTTAACCCAAAACAGTCCTAATGTCTTGGTATGGACACCAGAAGGGGAGCAAAGCTTTAGAGAACTAAAAGATAAATTGGTAAATACACCAGTCTTAGCTCTTCCAGACGCAGAGAAGGAGTTTCAACTGTATGTAGATGTTAAACTGGGTCATGCTAAAGGAATTTTGGTACAAGAGCATGGGGGAATACGAAGGCCTGTTGCCTATTTTTCTAAGCTGTGAGACCCAATGGCCAGAGGCTGCAGAACTGTGCGGCCACAGCTCTGATGGTGGCTGAGGCCCGAAAGCTGACGAGGGGAGGGGATTTAATTGTTAAAGTTTCACGTCAGATTAAAGCTTTGTTAACTGAAAGAGCCTCTAAGTGATGACGAGTGCTCGATTATTACAGTATGAATCTTGTTTAATGGAGCAGGAGGATTTAGAATTTGAAAGTGGGGAATACTTTAATCGGCCTCCTGTTTGAATGGCTCTGAAGAAAAGGGGGGCCAAGATGTAAATCACGACTGTATTCAGGTTATAGACAGCCAAACCCGGGCTAGAAAATATTTACGAGATACTCCCTGGCCTGAGGGAGAGAATGTGTTCATTGATGGGTCTTCAAGAGTGATAAGGGGGAAGAGATTTACAGGATACTCTGTCGTGAATGGGAGGCAATTAAAGGAAGGTGGAAGGTTACTGCCCACCTGGTCAGCTCAGACAGCAGAGCTGTATGCACTTGTGAGAGCCTGTGAATTGTATTGGGACAAGATAGTGAATGTTTTTACTGATTCTAAATATGCATATGGGGTGATACGTGCATTTGGGAAACTATGGGAAGAAAGAGGTTTATTAACCTGCAGGGGAAAGACATTGGCTCATGAGAACTTAATCTCTCGCCTCTTGGAGGTGGTGAATTTACCAAAAAGGGTGGCAATAATCCACATGAAGGGGCGCCAGGCAGGGTGCTCGGAGGGGACAATAGGAAACTGACTGGCTGATGAAGAAGCTCGGAAAGCCGCATTATTACCAGAAATCTCTAAGATCCTTCCCTTGCTCCCAGTAACTGCAGCACTGCCAGAGAAGCTGTCTTTTCCACCAGAGGACCTTGAGATAAATAAAAAGAGTGGGGCAGAGGAAAGAGAAAATAACTGGTTTACAAAGGATGGTAAACAGTGGGTACCAAAAGCTGTGGCCTTACAATTGTTAAAACAACTTCATGAAGGGAGTCATTGGGGCTCCTGAGGACTGGCAGAAGCCTTCCTCAAAGTGAAGGCTGCTGTGGGTCTTTTTAGCCTGGCAAAACGGGCTATTGAGGGTGGTTTGATTTGTGCTAAAACCAATAACAAGGTTACAAAGAGACTTGCCAGGGGAGGGAGGCCTTGGGCTGTACATCCCTTCCAGAGATGCCAGGTGGATTTTACTGAAGTGCCCGGAGTGGCAAGATTTAAATATCTTCTAATAATAGTATGTCAATTAACAGGGTGGCCAGAAGCATTTCCAACTGTTTCAGCAACTACAGGATCAGTTGTTAAAGTATTTTTGGAACAAATAATTCCAAGATATGGGATTGTGGAAGCAATAGACTCAGACAGGGGAACTCATTTTACAGGAAAAATTCTTCAAGGAGTTATGACTGCTTTAGAAATACAATGGAACCTCCACACCCCCTGGCACCCCCAGAGTTCAGGTCGGGTTGAAAGGATGATCGAGAAATAAAGAAACACCTTCTGAGGCTGGTGATAGAAACCAACATGCTGTGAGTATTGCTCCTGCCCCTGACTTTGGCAAGAATAAGGGCCAGACCCAGGGGAGGTATTCAGTTATCTCCCTTTGAACTGATGTTTGAAATTCCTTACCCTTGCAATTCTCAGCCTAGTGGGATGGGGGAGTAGAGATAAGTGATGTATATTTGAAACAATCTGTGGCTCAGATACTGTCTCTTGTGAAATCTCTTCAACAGGAAGCTCAGCTGGCACAGACCCTGCCTTTGGACTTTGCTGTTCACAACATCCAGCCAGGAAACTGGGTCCTAGTTAAGGAGTGCAAAGAAGCACCACCGGTGGTGCAGTGGCGTGGACCTTTCCAGGTGTTGCTGACCACAGACACAGCCGTCAAGAGACAGCTTGAACACGGGTGGACCCATCACACTTGGGTCAAGGTCTCTGCAGCCCCAGAGATTTGGACATCTCAGCTGCAGGAGGAGGATGGGAAGCCGTGACTGACACTCTGCAGGAGTGGACTGGAGCAGCAGCCAGTGCATCGACATCGGGGCAAGCCTCGTGTGCCTACCCACAGACTGCCTGCTGAAATAATCTGTGTGGGCATCCCTCCTCTTGGATCTCCAGCCATTGGGGGCCAACCCTTCCTGTCATTGTTTTCTTTATGTTCAGTGGTTTCTGCGCCTTCACTGGCCACAGGTGGTGCAAAACACAACGTGAAAGTGAAAATTAAATTAGGAGATTAGATTACAGGATTAGAAGGTTTCTCTTTATATTGTCAGCTAGGTTGGGGCCAAGAATGGGAAAACAGTTAAAAATAACCTTAGGAGAAGAAGTAGCAAAAACCTTTAACCTTAGCAATTGTTGGGTCTGTGGAGGGCCAGGGGATCTGAAAACTGGCCATGGGTGGTCAGCCCAGTCAAACCTAAATGGTGGGTTAGCACCCTGAGCGAGGTCCTGAGTGAACAGGATTTTGGGATGAAGAATGAAGTCCATGGTGGCTTCATTCTTCTGAAAGAAGCTCTTATTGTCTAAATAGAACAGGAAGCACATACATGGGAAAAAGTGTTTGTGACTGGACTTTATCTTTGGGTTTAGATTGTTGGATCCCCAATTGCCCTGCTTATGATTGTCCCAGAAATCAAGGGAGATGGAATCAAACACACATTAGGCTCACAATTGGCAGCTGGGTAAGGTGTTACTACCATAATTACCAGAAGGATTTTGAAGGTTGTAAAGCAGTGGGGAATGATAAGTTTTTTTGACCACTTATTTTTAAGCTGCCCCCAAGATAATTCCACAAGTAGGACACATATTGTCCATGACTATCAGTGGAAGTGGCAACACCAGAATGGAACTCAAACCCTTTTTAGTAGGTTCTGGTCCAGATCTAACAAAACAGATCTGGGATGTAACTGCAGCTGGAAACCTAATGTGGGAGCATGGAAATGCAAATACTGTGATTCTCATGGCGGGCAACTATTGTTGGTGGACCACTAGGCCCAGGAAGCAAGCTGTATTTTGACTCCCCCATCTGATCATGAAAATTGGGAAGGCCCCTTTGCAAACGGGACCTGGGCTTTAAAGGGACATTACTGGATTTGTGGCCAAACTGCTTATCACATGTTACCCCCAAACTGGTCAGGGATGTGTTATGTGGGGTACATCAGATCATTGTTCTTTCTGCTACCACAAGGTCAGGGAAATCACTTAGGAATCAAGGTATAAGACAATCTAATTAGAGAAAAGCAGTCAATTGATGTATCCCTGGCCGGAGGGAGTGCCCAAAAGTGGGGTGATGATGAATGGCCACCTGAACAAATCATACACCACTATGGACCAGCCACTTGGAATCCTAATGAATTAATATCAGGTGCCAGAGAACCCATTTATAATTTAAATTGGATAATTAGGTTACAAGCTGTCTTTGAAATAGTAAGCAACCAGACAGCTACAGCTCTTGATTTTCTTGCTGACCAGTCTACTCAGATGAGAAATGCAATATTCCAACACCGGATGGTCTTAGACTATTTATTAGCAGAAGAAGGGGGAGTGTGTGGCAAATTTCATGACTCAAACTGCTGCTTGCAAATAGATGGCAATGGAAAGGTGGTGAAAGAAATAACAAAAGGAATAAGAAAGTTAGCTCATATACCAACCCAAACATGGAAAGAATGGGACATGTTTTTGTGGCTACCTGGTGGACTGTGGGTTAAACAGCTGCTTTTCTTCCTCTTATGTGCTGTAGCAACTCTAATCTTTTTACCATGCATGATCCCTTGCTTAGTACAACTTATTCAACATGTAATCAAAGGGATGCAGGTAATAGCCATGCCTACTGATCCAGAGATGGCTATAGGAGGAGAGAAACTGATGTCACTGCAAATAATTGCAAAACCAAAAAAGACCCAGGAACAAGAGATTAAGTTAATGATAGATAAAGTTTTTAAAGACAATTATCAAAAAATTAAAAGAGGAGGGATTGAGAGGAATGCTGGATTTGTCTTTACAAACAAAATGTGGGTCTGTTGGTAAATAAGACTAGCACTGAGAGATAGAAGAAACAATGGGACTGATTGCACTGATTGATGAATGGAAAAAGACATTTGCCTTCACACACAAACTGTAGAAAGTATTGGAAGATGAAAGAAACAATGGAGGGGAAAACTATGAATTCCATAAGAATTAAAAATTAAAAGGGAGGGTTATACATTAGAGGGGAATCTCAGGTATCAGGTGTTCCGGGAAGTCTGTGCCTCTCAAGTACCTCAGCCAATGGGGAAAGAGAGAGGGAAAAGTAGCTGGGAAAATATGATAAAAAGGGAAGCTGTGTCCTCCAAAAATCTGAGAGACCCCAGGGGAATGCCCCATGGCCTCTCCTTTATTTGAATAAAGCAAAAGGAACTCCTCTGTCGCCTTTTTGGACATAAACCTCTAGTGTTTGTGGATTAATTTTTCTGAAAATAGGCACTGCCCTGCAGAGACAGAGAAGGGCTCAGGAAGCACCTGGGTCACCCAGGGCACAGGACACTTTATTTTACCTCAGTGCACAGTGATCATGGCTCCTTACTGTTTCTGCTCAACACAAGCACGGTAGACACTGATGTAGCAAAACTGTGATTAATGGCATCCCTTTATGCAAAGTATTATCAGAAGTTATAAAAAAAAAAGTAAAAATAGAACACATCATAGAATAACAAAAAAGATACAAAGCAGTCTGGGCAGTCTGTAATGAGTTCCATTCTGAATGCTATGCAGAAACAAGCAGGCACTGTATTATTTCTGGAAAGCACAGACTGGTCATATTTGTCAGGGCACCCTCAGGCTCCTGGTTCCTCAGGCTGTGGATGGGGGGTGCAGTGTTGGAGGCAGCACCGAGTCCAGAACTGACCGTGCCAGAGGCAGGGATGGGCACCAGGGTGGTACAGGTGACCTTTAGGCTGTGCAGGGCCCAGGCATAAGGGCTGTGCCAGAGCCAGGGCTGAGGTCACACTCTGTGGGCTGGGGAGAGCCCAGTCAGAAATCCCCCCCTGAGCCAGCAGATCTGCAGTGCTGGCCACCAGGCCAGCTTGCCCAGGGAGGCTTCTGGCCATGCCCTGCAGGGAGCTGCTGCTGCCAAGGTGCCTTTGGTGTCTCGGCTCTGCCTGGCACAGCTCCCACCACGGCACTCTGCTCTTGTGCCCGAGCCCTTCCTTGTGCTGGGGCTGGCCTGGGGCTTTTCCTGCAGTGGGACCTGGCCTGGCCATGGCACAGGAAAGGCAGTTCCTGCTGCAGCAGAAGGCTCTGCCTGGAATGGGCTCAAACAGTTCCAACAGAGCCCTGTTTGCAAAGCCCCAGGGGGAAATGAAGAGGGGGCTTGTGCTGCTTTTGGGGTGAATAATGCTGAAACCAGGCTGACTCCTCCATCCCAAAGTTCAACATCCTGAGAGGGACCTGAAGCTGTGGCAGAGCTGGAAAAATGCCCAGAGAAAGGAAAAGCCAAGTGACATCACAGAGAACTTCTGCAGAGCTGCTGAGCTGGCACAACCTGGGCACATCTGACAGACAGGGCAGCACTTCAGACTAGAAAAGTCCCATCCCAAATTTTAGTGGCAACATCTCCTGACATTTCCCTTCTTGGGGAGATGTGGAGATTCTCCCTGGAGGGGAGACACCCCTCAGGGTCACTGCTTGAGGCTGAGCCAAAGAGATTTGCCCTGGGTGATTGGTCTAGGGGACTGACACCCATCTCTATTTAGTTCCATTTTGATACAATTGCTTCAGAATTGCTTGTTAGAGCACTATATTAAAATAGATGTTACAGCTCCTGTACTGTGGAGTAAATAATTCTGATTAAGACCTTTATTTCTAATCATGATCATAATCACTCATATCTCAATGTATATAAACACTTCTGGTTTGCCATCTCTGATGTTGAGGGTCAAAGTTGTACAAAGTTTCAATTCCACCTGTATAACCTTTAAAACATAAATCCTTGACAAAGTCTGGGGTTGGGATTGGATCCAGGCACTCCCAGGCTCCTCTCACAGAAGGAGTTTAGAAATCCTGGGGGTCCTGGTTTGGGGGAGCTTGGGGGTGTAACTGGGGTGTTGGGGGTCCTTTCTGCACCTTGTGACCCAATAGGAGCTTCTCTAATGAACTGTGGCTGAAGCTCCCACTCTGGGAGCCCCTGTGAGTGTCGGTGACATCCTGGCTCTGTGGCAGCCTGGGGACTCCTGGGATGTCACCCTGGGGCCCTGTGAGTGTCGGTGACATCCTGGCTCTGTAGCAGCCTGGGGACTCCTGGGATGTCACCCTGGAACCCCTGTGAGTGTCTGTGACCTCACTGTTCTTTAGGAGCACAGGGATGTTCCCACTGGACTCCTGCCACTGCCTGTGACAAATTGGCTCCTTGGCAGCGTAGAGACACCTCTATTGTCAATGTGGAGCCCTGTGACTGTCACCTCATGGCCCTTAGGAAGGTTAAGGACCCCTGGGACGTCACCATGGAGCCCCTGTGACTGAGTGTGACCAAAGAGATCTTTAGGAGCCCAGAGACCCATGGAGCCCCTGTGCCTGCCCGTGAGCTCACAGCTCTGGAGCAGCCTGGAAACCCCTGGAATCTGTTCATTCCTGCTCTGCTGAGGATGGATCCTCAGCAGCTTGGAGGTTCCCTGATGAATTTCAGTTCTCCACAGACTTGTTCAGTCTTCAGCTCTTCAGTTCAGGAATTAAGTGACAAAGGCTCATTAAAATTTCAAAACACACAAACAAAGCCCCTGGGAATAATTTCATGTTAAGTGTTTAATTCTTCTGTGGTTAATTTTACAGATGTCAGAAGTGTATTCAAAGAAAATATACTGTATCATTTTTTTAATGCAGGGGACTTTTTGCCCTATTTAGTTTTGTTTTCCTGTTTATACACTGATATCAGCAATCTCCAGTTGATATTGATCCCCAGCACCTCCTCATGCAGTCTGAACAGATATAAAAATCAAGACCCTTTATGACTGACAATCAATCACACTCTGTCCCTACCCCCACCCCACCAATTCCCTCATCCAGCCCCTGGGACTCAGAGCAGCCTTGTGCAAATCTGAGCTTCCTCCACTCCAGGCTGTGCCTGCAGCTTTCAGCTCCTTGGCTCCAACTCCCACCTGCTTTCCTTGGAGAAGGAGCTGCCCTGAGGCACAGAGGGATGTTCATTTCTGGTCAGCAAACAAACCCAAAGGCAGGCACAGCTCCATGAAAAACAGAAGTGCAGCCCAAGGAGTGCTGGGCAATGGAGCCACATCCAGGGGTGTCCCCAGGGCTCAGGACTGGGGCCAGGGCAGTTCAATCTCTTTATTTCTGATCTGGACCAGGCCATGGAGGGCACCCTCAGTCAGTGTCCAGGTGAGCCCAGGCTGGCTGGGAGTGTGGCTGTGCTGCAGGGCAGGGAGCTCTGCAGAGGGATCTGCACAGGCTGGAGCCCTGGGCCCAGGACAATTGGATGAGGTTCACCAAGGCCAAGGGCTGGCTCCTGCCCTGGGCTCACAACCACCCCAAATCCCTGGCCGTGCCCTGCCCCTGATCCCCAGAGCCTGGCCTGTTTCCTTCATCCCTGCATTGCCAGGGACTTTCTGGGACAAGGGAGCTCTGCTGTGGGGATGGAGGGAGGTGCAAGTGCCACCCCTGCAGTGGGCACCACAACTCATCAGGTTTGTGTCCTTTGGGGGTCAGGAACTGCTGACACTCAGAGGCACAGAAAGTTTCTCTTCATGGCCAACATTAAAAATAAACAGTGCTAGTATTTATTAAACATCAATATTCTTCCCTAAGCTCTGTGCAGTGTCAAAGCAGAATCTGATGTGTCCACCATGTACAAGGGATTTCCATACAGGAACGGTTTTAGACAAAGACATTAGAAGGGGTGATTCTATGATAGATGTAAACACAATTAATATGTTCACTGATGTGGAATTACCAGAGAACAACTGGAGGGGAGAATCTGGGAGCAATGGGAAGGCCATAGAACCAGCTGGTCTAGTGAAGAGATGTCCTTAGACACGGCCATTAAACAGGAGAGGTGGAAACACCCAAATGAAGAGGGACATGAAATAACAGACAGCATAGTGGTAACACAGGTAGAGGGGAAGAGCAGTATTTCTTCTCCTGCCATCAGTACACATCCAGGAAATTTCTGTTCTCTCCTGGTGGGAAAACTTGGACATTTCCTGAAGTACTCCAATGCCCCAGCTAATGAGATGTGCTGGTGCACCTTGCAAGTGTCAGGTCCCCTACAGCCCCAGAGGGCTCCTGTCCCATAAACATCTGCTCCAGCCCATTCCAAAATCGGGAGCAGCATCGTCCTGGGATCATCAGAGAATGAGGTTGGAAGGGACCTCAGCAAGTCTGCAGCCCAACCTGCCAGATGCTGGGTCAGACCGAGTGGTTCAAGGTTTGATTTGGTTGGAATCAGAAAATCCCAAAGGACAGGGATGGGGCAGCATCTCAGAACCTGTCTGAGCCCATGGGAACAAAGGTTTTCCACATGTCCTGTCTGATCTCCCCTCATTCCCCTTCCACCCATTGTGTTTTGTCTCCAGGCCCCCTGGTGAAGAGCCTGGCTCTGTGTTCTCCATCCCCTCCTGGCTGGCACTGCCAGGCTGGGATGAGGAGCCCCTCAGCCTTCCCTGCTCCAGGCTGGACAAGCCCAGCTCCCTCAGCCTCTCCTCACAGCCCAAGGGCTCCAGCCCCACCTTGGAGGCCCTTCCCTCACCCTGCTCCAGCTGCCAGACATCTTTCCTGCCCTGGGGAACCCAAACCAGGCCCCAGTGACCTGGATAATTCACATGTCCTTGATGTGCTGGGCACACAGCCCTGGTCCCCTTGTCCCGTGTCAGGCTCTGGGGTTGATTTGTGGAACATCCTTGGGGGAGGCTGTGGCTCCAGGTGGACCAGAGGGATACCAGGGGACAGAGGACCCTGCTGGGCATGAACAGCATTGGGCTTGTCTGGGGAAACTGTGAGGGGGGCTGGGGCAGAGTGACCAACCCAGTGACCTCACACAGCCCTGCTGGGATGTCACAGAATACTCCTGGGATGTCACAGCCTGCTCTGTGATGTCACTTGTACTGCTCTATGATGTCACATCTCCGCCCTGTGATGTCACAACCTGCTCTGTGATGTCACTGTCTGATCTATGATGTCACACCTCTGCCCTGTGATGTCACACTCAGCTCTGTGATGTCACAGAGACAGCCTGTGATTTCACAGCTGCTCGATGACCTCACATAGCCCTCTCTGTGATGTCATAGCCCTCTCTGTGATGTCATAGCTGGCTCTGTGATGTCACAGCCGGCTCTGTGACCTCATGTTTCCAGACGATAAATTGCCCTCCCCAGGTGAGCTGACACAATGCATGTTCTCCAAATCCACCGGCCTCTGGAAACCACTCAGTGCCTGTTGTGTAAGAAGGGGAACTGGAAGTTCCCCAGCCTCAGTGTCCTGCCAGCCCAGCCAGGCTGACTGGAACATTGGGGTCCATGAGCACCAGGGATAAAACCCTTTTGATGAAACTTCCAGGCAAGCAAGAGTGCCCTGCCTTGCTTGGTCTTCTTGGAAGAAGAATCCTGCAGCACTGGAGACTGGCAGGAGGAGCACTGGAGGAAGCCCCCTGACCTCGGTCTTGTTTCTTGCATTCTTTGCACAGTCAGTAATGCCTGTGGAGTTTCAAAAGGGGGTTTTGGGTCCTACTGCAGGGTGCTTTGAGGGGTTTTTTTGCAGTGTTTTGGGGGTGTTTGGGAGTCTCTCAAGTCTGTCTCCTTTAGGGAGCACTAGAAATGGTGCAGCCCCTCAGGATCTGTGACACCTGCTGTGGAAGGGGCAGGAAATGCAGCTGAACTGGGCCCCCTGGGATGCCCTAAATCCCCCAAAGGGCCCTGGAAGAACTCCCTCACCCCAACCAGCCCAAGCTCCAGCCTCCCAGGCGCCACACCTCACCCCCTTGCTCCCTCAAGGAATAAATCCCTGTACAAGCTCCCCCCAGGACTTCCCTTAATGCACTAAAACCCCCTTATCCTGCCTTGCAGGACCCATCAAACCCCCTTGACCCTTCCCTTCCCACATGCCCAGCCTGCTTGCCACCACCCCTTTTCTCAGACCTCCCCAATGCCTTCAAGGCCCCCCCAGGCCCTCCCTTAAATCTCCCAGGATGCACTGAGCCCCCTGTAAATTCCCCCAGCTCCCACTCCAGGTAACCCATCAAACCCTGTGCAAACCCTCTTTGGGAACCCACTCAAGCCCCACTGTGGGCTTTATCAGTTCTTTTGTGTTCCTAAAGGCCAGAGGCTCTCCACACTCCAACACAACCTTGGGGGGAGGTGGGTGGGTAATTCACTTCCTCTGCAATCGAATGGATCTCTCTCAGGACCCCATCACTCACCTCATGCCCCCTGTTGAGGACTACCCAGAGACCTTCAGGACTCTGTACCCCCATATTCCCCCCATATCTCCCCCTGTATCCCCTCTCAGCACTCCCAGTACCCTCCCCAAGGATGCCCCTGCATGTGGCAGTAGAGGCTGGTGCCCCCCACAGACGAGAAGGGTGTGGGAAGGGGGGTGGAAAACCATGGAGTAGCTGGAGGTGGGTGGGGGGCTTCCCCCCTGCCCCTAAACCCCAAACCACTCCCTCAGCCCCCCACAGTGGGAACCAGAGCAGCTCCGAGGAGAAAACGTCCTCAGATGTGCGGCCTGGGGAGGGGACCCCAAAATCAGGGGTCACAACATTAGGGGGAACACCTACATTAGTGGATGGGACCCCCAGATTCCCCAGGCCTCCCTAGAGTGGAGGAGAGACCCCCCCAAGACCTGCCCAGCCACTCCTGGTGAGAGGAGAACACGTACTGTGTGGACCCCAAAATCGGGGGAGGCCCAAAAATTAAGGGAGCTCCAAAACTGGGGGACACCCCAAAATCTTGTTGGAAGACCCCAGTATCAGGGCAGAACCTTTGCCAAAGAAGCTGGGTCCCTCAAGCCTGCTCAGATGGGAGGAGAACATGTCCTTGGATGTATGTCCTGGGGGGAAAGTCAAAATTAAGGGAACTCCAAAATCACAGGGAAGACCCCAAATCAGGGGACACCCCAAAATCAGGAAGGTGTTGGAAATGCTACAAAGGTTAAAATTTTTATGTAACTTTAGTCAGTTTTGTTCACCCTTGGCACGGGGGAAGGGAATTGAACTTTCTTGTCGGGGCACTGGTCCAGCAGGTGAGGTCTGACGAGCTTCACAACTCAACAGACTGGGAGTAGAAGAGAAGATACAGAAAAGATAATGACCATTAACAACCATTAACAACCATCAACTCCAAACATCGCCCCTGGCATGGTCAGAAATCCCTAGTCCGGGAAAAGAGAGATGAGAATGAGAACCTAATTAGCATCAGAGGTGAAGAGATCTGTTACAAATAGGAAACCAAATACTGACAACTGCACAATGTGGGAGCAATGTACATTGAACTATGCCTTTCGATGGGTTTTGACTGTGTCTCTGAAAAAATCTAGCAAAATTCATGAGTGATGGAATTAATTTCTCTGCACACCTGGGCAAAGTGTGGATGAAATTGTTTGTTGCACATCCTGGCCAGAACAACATCCTAGCCAGAATAAAGTAGTGACTTTGATTCTCTAACATTAAAAATGCTGTTGGAAAAGCGGGGTTTTTTTTGTTTGTTTTCCCACAGTTTCAGTGACAAAGGGACCCTCCACAAAAAAAACCATGTGATCCTCAAAACCCACCTCGCTCCCAGACGGGAGAAGAAAACACCCTCGACCCTTTGCTGGGGTGGGGGGGGGGGGGGGGGCAGAACCCATTAATCAGAGGGGGCCTCAAAATCAGCCCCCAGTCCTCTCCCCACCTCTAAAGACACAGAAAATCTTGCTCCCCAGCCTTCCCATATCCCCCCCATTCCAAATTGCCCCCTTGCCCCAAGATGTCCTGAAGCTCCCCCAGCCACTGTAGCCCCCCAAAGCCCCCCCAGATCCACCCTGGACGCCCTGAGACCCCTTCCCAGCTCCAAACACGCAGAGCCGCTCATGCACCAGTGCAGCCGCACGGCTGAGGGGCTGCGGGGCCATTTCGGGGCGCAGCTCCTCCCAGCCTCCCCCGGAGGGGCTCCAGCCCCACAGGTCCTTGGCCACCAGGGTGTCCCTTCAGGCCATGGCCGTGTGTGAGTGCCGGGGGCATTGGGGGGCAGGGGGAATAACCCTCTGGCTTCAGCAAAATGTCACCTCAAATCCCACAGTCCTGTGACGTCTTTGTTCTTCCCAAAGTTCAGGAGTTTAGCGTGGACTGAGGAGCAATCCATGTCAATTAGTAAAGCTTACTGAAATATCAGTTGATTTAGCGAGTGGTAATGATCGTGGATCGTGTGTTTTACGGAGGGCACACACTGAGGGGACATGGGCAGGCGGATCGGGATGTCCCGGGTGCCTTTCAAATACCTCAGCCAACGGGGAAAGGGAATGAGGGGAAAATGCGGCCGGGAAACGAGCAGAAGAGAAGGCTCGTTGCTCCTGTTATAGATAAAAAACGAATTAAGCTGGATTAAAATAATAAAACAATAATTTTTATTTTTGCGACCGAAAATACGGTCCTGGGAAGCCACAAACGAAACAGGACAGCACCGACCCCGATGAACACACACGCTGATCTGACCCCTATCGCATCAGATCCCCCTGTGCTCACACTGGCCATCCCTGGGAGCCCAGTTTTTATGCAGTTTTTATGGCCTGAGGCGAACGTCCCCTTTGTTTCTACTGCGGATTCTCATATACAGATTAAATCCTTTTCTTGGTGCTGCCCCGGACAAAGGCCCTTCCTGGGCGTCGTGTCGATGAACCTGATGAGAGTTGTGTCTGCTCCATATTGAGGTGCAATTTTCCTTGGGATGGTTGATATTTTCTTACTGAACCGAGGCTTTGGAATGTAACTGGAGATGACTGGATTTACGGGAACTGGCCTTGATGGCCCCCAGGAACCTCCCAGCTGTCTTCAGGTGTGCTACTTAACACGTTTTTATCGATGATCTTCTCCTGTTGAGTGGTTTCAGGATTGCAGAGCTAGGTCTGTTGATGTGCTAATTAAGGCCTTTGTCTGTGGCTCCGGGTGCTGGAGTATGATGAAAACACCCTTTTCCTGGCAGTGGCTAAAAAGTTCCCTTATTTTATCTCATTATTTTATACAACCTTCTTATACCATATAAACACGAATTATAACAACATATATCACACTCCAAATAATTGAGAGAGACCCCGTCGGACACACGCTCGATGGACTCCCTCTCTTTGCTCAAATCAAAGGACTTTTACAGGACTCCTCTGCCTCCTTTATGGACAGGAATCTCTGGCGATGTGGGTGGCGTGGGGGTGGGGGGCACTGGAGCTCCTCTGCCTGGGGAGGGGGGAGAATAAACCAGTATAAACCAAGAAAACCCCCAAACCCCTTTAAGAATTCCTCATAATTAAGTAAAACTGAGTAGAAGAAAAATAGAGGTGAATAAATATTAATCAGTTAAAGCCGTAGCTAATGTATAATTAAAAACTGGGGACGTGTAAAATGGGGCTTGGGGTGCTAAAATGCCTCAAGAAAGCACCAAAAAACTCCAGGCCCCAAGTTGCCCTCATGCCTGGTCTGGCTGTGCCAAGCTCAAGTAGAAGAGTCCTGCAGTAGCTCAGGGGAGCAGCAGCCCTGCTGCTGATGCTCAGCCTGTGGAGAAAGGGGTCAGTGGCCCAAATGTGTGCTTTGGAAATCAGAGCTGGGTTCCTAAATGCTGCCGAAACTGTCTCTAATAGAGCTGTGGTGGCTGAGGGATGTGCGTGGGAAGAGTTTGCCTGCCATGAACTGGACTTGTTGATCATCTGAGCTCTGTTCAGGGCCAGTCTGGAGCCTGTTCCTTCCCCCTTGCCCAAGGGCAGAGCGTTGGTGAGGGCTGGAGTTGGAGGCTGTGTGTGCCCGGACAGCCGGTACCGTGGGGCTGCGGATGCTCCTGCCAGCGTGGGCTTGTCTAAGCCGGGCCTTGTGCCTCTCTCAGACACAGCTGGCCAGGACTGCCAGGACGACCTGGGGAGCTGTGCAGGGAGCAGCCAGGAGACACTCTCGCTGAGTCACAAAGTGCAGAAACTACCTCCTTGCTTCCTAAACTTCTCAGAGAGGAGCCAGGGAGCAGCTGGATGCAGTCAATGGTTGATCTTTAAAGGATAATATAGGTGTAATCGAGCTTTTATACAACTGTGATCCATAGGATGAAGGATATATTTATAGACAAATAAAGAGTTGATTATGATCACAATTAAACTCAAAGATCTTTATCAGAATCACTTACTACCCAGTACAGAGAACTATAACTTCTTGGATAGTGCATTTTATTTGAAGCAACACTGGAGCAATTCTATCCAAGCCAGCAAAACCAATTCTTAATGAAAGATTGATGTTACTCACCAAAACCAATGACCATGGGCAAACATTGGTCTCAGCTTCCAGGAGTGATACTGAGGGGCATCCTCACTCCAGGGACAAATCTGCAGAAGGGAAACACGTGGCATGAACCACTTTGGTGAGGGCAGGAGAAGCCTGCCATGGGTGAAGCTTTTTCATTTGTCTTTAGGAAACCACAACCTGTTTTTTCTGAGTCACAGAATCTCAGGCTGGGGAAGGCTGGAGGCACCGCTGGAGGTCATCTTGCCCAGCCCCTTCTCCACCAGGGCCACCCAGAGCCAGCTGCCCAGGATGTGTCCACGAGGCTTTTGAGTCTCTCCAGTGATGGAGACTCCACCACCTCCCTGGGCACCTGCCCCAGTGCTCGGCCACCCTCCCAGTGCAGAGGTGTCTCCTGAGCTCAGAGGGCCCCTCCTGGGTGTCACTTTGTGCCTGTGGCCCCTGGGGCTGTCCCTGGCCCCATCCCCTCTGCAGCCTCCCCCTGGGTATTTTTCTACAGGGATGAGATGCCCTGAGCCTGCTCTGCTCCAGGCTGGGCAGTCCCAGCTCTCTCAGCCTCTCCTCACAGCAGAGATACTCCAGTCCCTCCATCACCTTCCTGGCCCTGTGCTGGACTCTGTCCAGTCTGTCCCTGTCTCCTGTACTGGGCAGCCCAGCTCTGGGCCCAGCACTCCAGGGCTGGCCTCACTGGTGTGGGGCAGAGGGGAAGGATCCCCTCCCTCCACTGGCTGTGACACAGCTCCCAGTGCAGCCCAGGACGCTGTTCTGCATTGCTGCAGGAGCACATTGCTGCCCCATGGGCATCCTGGTGTGCAGCAGGACACTGCCCAATTTTACTTTTCCAGCTGGCTGGTCCCCAGCAGATCCTGGTGCCTGTGGTTGCTCCTTGCCAAGGACAGGACTCAGCAGTTGTCATTGAACTGCCACCCTTGTTGAACTGTCATCCCTGTGGATGGCAGCATTTCTCTCTGGCAGATCAGCCACTGCTCCTGATTTTGTGGGAGGGTACACTCTGCCCCATCACCCAGTTCCTAACAAAGGTGTCAGAAGGGACTGGACTTAGCCTTGTCCTGCAGGGCACACTGCTGGACTTTGTGCCACTGATCACCAGGGATCCAAGAAGGCAGATTTTGTGCAAGGCGTCTGTTTGTATGTACATATTCAGAAAGAACTGGCAGGATTTATAATAGGGATTTTTGTGCCTTATCTTACGTGGGGAAAATGTAATGATCCATGCTCACTCTCACGAGCAGTGGGTAAAGGAAGAGTGGTCCTGTTGTTGGTGACAGTGGATGTCAGCTGCATAGGAACTGTGCCAGTCTGGTGTGACCTACTGTGGGAAGGAGCACTGTGAGGGAGGTAAAAGCTGGGGTGTAGAGATCCTTCAAAGACTGTTTTTCAAACCATAGAAGCCCCTGTTGTGTGAGGAACAGGAAGAATTCCTAGGCAAGGGCTGAAACTGTGCTTCTGTGAGTTCCTTTACCTCCTAGGTCAAATTTTCTATTAATGATGACAGATCAAAATTGAAACACTCATCTTCCTATGACCTTTGATAGGAGGGAAGAATTCTTGATCCTGGAAACATTCAGGAATTGGCTGAGGATGAGAAGGTCAAGAGCTGAGGGCATAAACTAACTTAGCAAGGTGGAAAGCAGAATCACAAGCTTGGGTAGGTGACAGGAGATCAACTGAACAGGTTCTGATCAACCTCATCTCACAAAGGAGGAATGTGGAAGAAAACCTGTGCAAGAAGAATCAAGTTATCTCGGAGGAGTGCAGAGACATTGCGGTGGGAGCAGTATGGAAGGGGCAGAATAGTCAGGGAGCTCTTGAGCCAGGCATGCACCAGGTCTGAGCACCAGAGGAAGCTACAGCAGCTATTGTCTTCAAAACAGCCTGGCCAGTGAAGGTGGCTCCTGAGAACTTCAAAGAGCATTCCACCAGTCTTAAAGATGGGCACAAAGTGTATTTCACAATGACCTCTCCTCAGACGCCGCCGCCATCGCTCCAGCACCGCCCTGGCCGTCACATGACCGGGCTGCTCCCGCCCACCAATCACAGCACGTGATTCCTTGGCATTTGCATAACCCCGCCCCCGGGTTCGGCTCTGCCCAGTCCCCGCTGCAGCCGGCTCTGGGTGCCATTTCCTCCCTGCTCCCTACCTGGGAGGGAGCGCGCTCCCAGTTCCTTCCAGCTTCTCTCAGGATCGCTCGGGTGCTCCAGTATCGGTCCCAGCGCCGCGCGGGGCGCAGCCGCTTTGGAACCCCCAGGGCAGAGCACGGCTGCTTTTGGGTGTCGGCACCGAGCCGGGCCGGACTGGGAGCGGAGGAGGAGCAGGAGGAAGAGGAGGAGCGGGAGGAAGTGCAGCAGCAGCAGCAGAACCGGTCGGCTTCGCCGCCCTCGCGCTCAGGCCGCAGCTCCGCCGGCATCACCCCCCCCGAGAAGGCTCAGGTAAGCGGGGAGGGGGAGCTCGCCCCAAATCCATCGTGGGGGTCTCCGGGAGGGGTTCTTTGTGGGGCAGGGGATGTTTGGATCTTGCAGGAGCCCAAAGCTGAGCCGGAAATGCCCCGGGAGGGATCTTGGGGGGGTCCCGCGTTGCGATCGCTCGTTACCTGCGGGGAGGGGGCGATATTGGGTCTGGGGATCCCCGGGAGAGCCGGGGGGGGAAGGCGGGAGCCCCGGAGCGGGGAGAGCCAGAGGGGCGATCCCGGAGCCGGGGCACCCCCGGCAGCCTGGAGGGGTGGGGGAGCTTGGTGAGGAGCGGGCTCCGGGCCCCCGAGGCTGAAAGGGGCGCTGACTTCTCCAGCTGCCCTTGGGTAGCGGGAACATCAACCCCAACGCACACAGCGCATGTTTTCCCATGGATTTCCCATTCCCAGACCTTGCCGCGATGGAGGAGGAGGCCGTGAGGAACATGCCCCCGGAGCCCCAAGCAGGTGAGGAGGAAGTCCCTGCCCCTTCCCCCCCCTCCTGCGCCATCTCCCAGCCCAGCACGGCCCCCGGCTGCAGGACAACTCACTGCTGACCCCATCCTGCCGGGGACGCGCTGGGGGGAACTCCTTGCCCTTGCCTCTGGCACGGAGGCAAATCCCATCCTCTCCTTGTCCTTCCTCCCCCAGACAAGGAGCTGAGAACAGAGACCAGGGAGGACAAATTCCCGTGGCAGAACCTCGTGGAAGAGGCCGTTTGGAGTGGCTCCGCAGCGCAGGAATCCAACGGGGAGGAAAAGCCCCAGACATCCCTCACAGTAAGGGGCTACAAACACACATCTTGGATATATGACGAGGAAAGACCCACCGAAGGCCAGAGAAGTGGACAGAGCTTCAGTCAGAGCTCAGACCCAGTGGTCCATGAGCAGCTTCATGATGGGGAGAAGCCCCACAAGTGCTCAGAATGTGGGAAGAGCTTCAGCAAGAGATCCTCACTGGTCTGCCACTGGAGAATCCATGTGGGGGAACGGCCCTATGAGTGTGGGGAGTGTGGGAAGAGCTTCAGTACAAGATTCAAACTGCTCCGCCACCAGATGATCCACACTGGGGAGAGGCCCTATGAGTGTGACAAATGCAGGAAGAGGTTTCAGACCAGCTCCAATCTCCTCATGCATCAGCGGATTCACACAGAGGAGAGGCCATTCCGCTGCCCTGAGTGCGGGAAGGGCTTCAAACACAACTGCCGCCTTATCTCCCACCTGCGCATCCACACTGGGGAGATGCCCTATGAGTGTTCTGAGTGTGGGAAGTGCTTCAGGACAAGCTCTGACCGGATTGTCCACCAAAGGAGCCACATGGGCGAACAGCCCTATGAGTGTGATAAATGCGGCAAGAGGTTTCCAACCAGCTCCTGTCTCCTCCAGCACCAGCACGTTCACATAGAGGAGAAGCCTTTCTGCTGCCCCGAATGTGGAAAGGGCTTCAGGCACAACTCCAACCTCATTGTCCACCGGCGCATCCACACCGGGGAGAAGCCCTACGTGTGTGCTGATTGTGGGAAGAGCTTCTCACAGAGCTCACACTTGACCAAACACCAACGGAGGCTCCACTAAGGGAAGCCTTGTGAGTGCCTCAAGTAAGGGAAGAACTTTGTGGGCTGCTCCAGCTCCACTCTCCATGGCAGGATCTGCCCTGGATGATCTCCAGTGTCCCCTGGTGGGCAGAGCTCTGGTGATCTATGTTGCAAAGACACCTGACTGGGGGTCTCCACATTCTCCTGGCTTCCCTTGAGCATCTGGACACATCTACAGACCAACGTCAGAAATCCATTGTGGAGAGCACAGCTGTCGACTTCTGACCCCAGAAAAATCTCACTTTTTGTGTCTTCTGGTAGCATGAAGCAACACTGAATGGCCTTGGGGGTCTTCTCCAACATAAATCCATCATTTTAATTCTCTCTGGCCCATGGGCACCTTCCACAGCTAAATGGGGAATGGATTGGAGCAAAAGCTACAGTTTTTGAGACAGTGGGGTGGAAACCCCTCCCAAAAGAGTTCTTCCCACCCAGCCAAGCATGTGGATGCTCCACCAGCAGGGACACGTAAATCCTTTTGTTTTTTTGGCCTTGAAACAAAAAAGTTTCTGTTCATCCCTTTGAAAGTCCTGAAATTGGGGTAAAAATAAAGATGTTGAACTAAGGCATGGATGGTGGACAATTACATGGGTGAGGTCATGGATGGGGTCATGAGGGGACACAGCCTTTCATGGGGACATAGACATGGTTGAGGACACAGACCTAGCTGGGGACAAGAGGGGACATGGACATGGGTGGGGACATGAACTGGGACAGCATCAATGCCACCAGAGTGGGAGGGTTGCTGACAAGTTGTTGTCAGGGCTTGTTCCGTTGGTGACGAGTGGCGTGGTCACAACTGACAGCCACCAGAGTACCAGGGCCACTGCCCTCAGGGGAGCCCAACTACCTCTGGGGACAGGGCAAGGGTCAGTGCCACCAGCAGTGTCACATGGCCCCACGCAGGTTGTCATCAGAGGTGTCTTAGTGGCAGCATCCCCACAGGTGTGACGACTCTATCCCCTGCTGAGTGTCCTGGTGGCATCGTGTCCCCTCCCCTCCGTTTGTCCCCATCCTCTGCCGTGGCTCCCTCTCACCCCTCTGTGTGTCCCTGACCCCTTCCATGTGCCCCCGTCTCCTCCTATGTTCCTGTCCCCCACCCCCAGCAGGGCCTAAGTCCCTGAGGTCCCGGGCCTGTGTCCTGCTGGGTTTCCCCATGTGTTTCAGGATGTTCCCTGCTCCAGGCACTGAGTGTCTGCACCCACCCTGGCACAGGTAGGGACACGCCATGACACCCTGTGACACCCCATGAAATCCTTTCTTCTCTGATTTTTGGTCTTCCCCCCGCCTCTATTTTTGGTATTTTCCCCCTATTCTGGATACTTTCTTACATATTTTGGGTCTTTCCCCTCTTTTGGGTCTTTCCCCCTAATTTTGGTTCCCTTCCTCCTCTTCTGGATCCTTTCCCCCCTTTTCCATCCTTACCCCCGAATCCAGGCGCCTTCCTGCTTCTGGTACTTTTTTTGGGTGCTTTCCCCCTCCTCCAGTCCTCTCCCCACCCCTTAACCCTCCTCACTCCCCCACTGGTTTCCCCCCAGGCATGTCCCCAGCTGTGTCCCCCAGCTGTCACCCCACACCACATGGACTCAGTGCTCACCATCCTGGATGCCCTCGAGTCTCTGGCCTGGGGCAATTCCCCCAGCACCACCGTGGCCTTGGGGAGGGGGTGCAGGTCTGCAGCACCCCAGAGTGCTGAGTGTGCTGGGCGAACACCCCCTGGCTCTCACTGCAGGCCAGTGGTAGCTCCTGGCCGAGCTCCTCCACCAGGACCCGGTGACCCCGGAGCTGGGGGCGGTGCAGGCCCCTACAGCTCAATGGGGGCCCTTGGTCCCCTCCTGGCTGGCACTTAGGCGGGGCTGAGATTGGGCGGCTTTGGGCCACCCCTCCCCACCCTCAACGCACCCATCGACTCCCTCTTGGCTTTCACCGTCCCTTTGGGGACATCTTTCCTGCTGGCGCAGGGGGGTGACAACTCACCCTGCTGGGACCCAGTGGTTGTTGGGATGATGTGGAGAACCCCCAAAATTACACCTTGAGGGGTCCCCTGTCCCGACCGGACCCTATGACCATCGGGGCCGTAGGTGGGGTGGTCCTGGAGGCGTGGCTGGCCCGGGGACCTGAGCTGCTTCAGAGCTACTATGGGACCAGAAATGGCTCAGATGCAGGATGCGGTCAGCAGTTACTGGTGCCGGGATTTTGGGGAACGGGCAGGACACAGATGTTTGAAGAAGGAGGTTGTGGTGGTTTTGGGGGTGTGGAGGATGCTGTTGCCCAGCCCAGAGCTCCTGAAGAACATGGGGACACAGGAGGTGGCAACCATGGCTCATTGCGCGTGGGAGTTCAGCGAGCACTATGCGGGTACAGGCAAGGTGGCACCTCCTAAATGGGGGTGTCACCCCTCAAATGGGATTTGTCATCTCCCAAACTGGAGTTCTCACCCCTAGGGGTGACAACTGTGTCACCCTTAAGCAACTGTCACTCCCTAAGCAGGTTTGTCACCTCCCAGACAGGAATTGTGACCCCCTGTGTCTCCAGAAGGCCTCTACTATGTCCCCATTAAGTCTCATGTCTTCAAATGGCCTCTGACATTTCCCCAAGGAGTACGTTGTCCCCATGTTGCCTCTTCCAAATCCCCAGTGGTTCAGGGGACACCTTCAGCCCCTTGTCCCCATGTGGTAACCACCATGTCCCCAAGAAGCCCTTTGTGGATCTTCTGGTGCCAGCACAGATGGGGATTGTCGCTGAAGCTCTTTCCACATTCCAAGCATTTACAGTGCCGTTTCCCCGAGTGTACCCAAAGGTGGGTGACGAGGTTGAAGCTCTAACTTAAGCTCTTCCCAGATTCCAAGCATTTTGTGGGGCTTCTCCCCATGGTGAAGCTGCTCAGGGACCACAAGATAAGAGCTCTTATAAGGTTGTATCTCTGTCCACCTTCCCAGCCCAGGCTGGGTCTTTGCTCGTGGGATCACCATGAACTGCGTTTGCAGCACCTCCTCATGTGGGATGTCTGGGGCTTTTCCTCCCCACTGAATTCCTGCACCATGGAGCTGCTCCAAACAGCCTCTTCCACGAGGTTCTGCCATGGGGATTTGTCCTCACTGGTCTCCGTCCTCAGTTCGTTCTCTGGGGGAGGAAGGACAAGGAGAGCATGGAGTTGCCTCCGTGCCTGAGGGAAGGGGAAGGAGATCTCCACAGCGCATCCATGGCAGGACAGCATTGCCAGTGGGGTTGTCCTGCTGTTGGGGGCCGTGCTGGGCTGGGAGATGGAGCAGGACAGAGGGGGAAAGGGGTAGTGACTTCCTCCTCACCTGCCTGTGGCTCCTGGGCCATCTTCCTCTTCCTTGCAGCCTCCTCCTCTCCCATCAGGCCAAGGATTGGGAATATGAAATCCAGTTTTGGGGGAAAACAACATGTGAGAGCATTTATATGGGGATTCCTCCTGCCCAAGCCCATGTCTAGAAGTCACCAGACATTTTGTTTTCATAAAAATCTTCAGACCACCAAGATTCAGCCCAGAAATACTCCAGACCAAAAGGTTTAGCTGGAAAACCTCTCAGAAATACCAAGATTTAGCCCTCCGATACTTGAATAGATCTGAATGGATCATGATTCTCTCAAAAAAAGCTCCCCAGGAGATGCCCCTCTCTGGTCTCTCCACTTTGGACTTCTGGGGGTCCTGTGTGTCTTGAGGGTTCTCCTCTCTGGGGTCCCCACCCTCTCCAGGCTGTCAGGGGCCCCAGGAATCCCTAGGGTCCCCTCTCTGTGCTCTTCCAACCTTGGGCTTCTGGGGCTCCCCATTCTCTGTGCTACTGGGGGTTCCCTGCAGCCCCTGGGGGTTCCCTGGCTCCCCCCTTAGCCAAGCCGGGGCTCTTGGAGTCCCGGCACTCCTGTTTTCCCTGACTCTTCTCCAGGCTACGGGGAGTTCCAGGGGATGACCCTCGCCAGGGTGTTCCCCTGTCCAGGCTGAATCCTGGTGTCTCCTCTCTCTGGGATGCACACACCGGTGTTCCAGTGTTCTCCCCTTCCCCATCCCCTCCCGGAATAAAAAAACCTTCCGGGACACCCCCCCAAATCTCCCCAAAGGGCATTTGCGGCTTAGCTTTGGAGTCCTTCAAACTCCAAAAACCTCCCCCTACACTCTCCCGCCAAAGAAAACATTCCCTCCGACGGAGCCCCCGGGATATTTGGACGAGCCGCCCCTCCGCGGTCACAGCGAGGGCTGGACCTCGTGGTCCCTCCAGTTCCAGTTCCTGCTCCTCCTCCTCTATCCTAGCTCTTCCTCCCATTCCTCCTCCTCTTCCCGTACCTCTGTCACCCCTCCTCCTCCTCCTCCTCTTTGTCTTTATCCCTCCAGCCTTCTCCCGCTGCTTCTCCATCACCGCTCCGCAACCCTTATTCCTCGTGCCCCGTTCCCGCAGCCCTCGGCAGGAGTGGGGATGGAGCCGGAACAGGTCGGGATGGGGCAGCACGGGGCTCTGGGCTGCTCCCACCCGCTGGGGGCGGGGAGAACCCGGCCCGGGGAAAAGGAGAGGGAAACTGGGAAAACTGGGGGCTGCAGATCCAAAGTGGGGCTTGGTGCTGGGGGGACCCTGGGTGGGAAATTCCAGCCCTTTGAGCTCTTCCCAGAGGCCTGGAGGTGCTGGAACAGGGACTGAGAGATGGGTGAGGGATCCTAAGAGTGGGATTTTGGGGACAGGATCCGTGGGAATGGGAATGTCCCGCTGCCTTCCCAGGGCAGGGTCACACCTGAGCCAGGTGTGCAGGGCAGGACCTTGCCCTGAGCCCAAGCACTGTCCCACCTGCAGGATCTGCTTCCCCTCAGTCTCTTCCTGCTGGGGCCTCAAGCCCAGCTTGGTGCTGAACAAAGGGGCTGGGCCGGGGTCATTCCCTGGCAGGAGCTGCGCACCCTTTCTGCTCCCTCCCCAAATTCCCTCCCGGGGGCACCAGGAGCTGGGTCAGGAGCCCTGTGGGAGGAAAAAGCAGGTTACACAGGGATGGGGAGGGGGGTCACACACGGCCCCTGAGGGTCCCCCCTCACTCCCACGGTGCCAGGAAGACAAACCCCAACATGGAGCCCCTGTCCACCCACAGCACTTTGGAGGCACGGTCTGGTGGCAGCTCTGGGGACTTGGGGAGTCATGACCAGCCTAAAACCCCATCCCAGCCCCACAGCCACTCCCAGCCCCCTCACCCCACCTCACAGATCCCAGCCGCCACCCCCCCCAAACCACTCTGTGCCATGGAAATGGCCTCAGGATCCATCAAAACTCTTTCCCATCTCTCCCAAGACCCATCCAAATTCTCTCTAAGCCACACAGCCCTTCCAGAACTCCCAAAAATTCCCCCACAGACCTCTCCAAAGCCCCCTAAACCCCTCCCCAGAACCACTAATGCCCCCAAGAGGCACCAAACCCCCTTCCAATCCCCTCAGGATGCCCTAAACCCCTTCCCATCCCCTCATGGCACTGACCAGGAGAGGTTTGTGGACATGAACATCCACAGCTGGCAGCAGTTCAGGCACTTCAGCAGTATTTTAGGCACTTCCATCCCTTTGGGCTCTTTCCAGAAGCCTGGAGATGTTGGATGGGGGACTTCAGAGAGGGATGTGGGATCCCAAGAGTGGGGCTTTGGGGACAGGGTGAGGGGCTGTGTGAGCCACTTGCTGGGGTGTCGGTCTGGGGGCCCCCCTGGTGGTCCCGGGGCCCCAGGCTGCAGAGCTGTCACCACCTCCTGCTTTGGGTGGTGGTTCTGGTGGGACCTCTGCTCCTTGGGGCTCTTCCTGCAGCCACAGAACTTGTAGGGACTCTGCTCCAGGTGGGTCCTCCAGGTGTTCCATGAGCTTTGGGCTCCTACTGGAAGTAGGAGCTCTCCTGGGATCATACAGAGATCATGCTGGGAATGACTGGGAATGACTCCAAGCATGCTGAAGGCAACTGGGATATATTGAGTGTCTGTAACCCTATTGGAGGTGACAGGGACCACACTGGGAGCAACAGGGACCGTGCTGGGGACAACTGGGACCTTGCTGGAGGCAACTGGGATTACAGTGGGAGTGACTGGGCTCTGGCAAACACAGCATGGTGAGGAGCAGGAGAACAACTCTCATCCCAGCCCCACAAATACCCCCTATTCCCATGGATCCCTGCAGCCCCTGCCTCTCACCCCTGCTGTGACTGTACTGAACTTGCAGCATCTCCAGGTTGCTGGTAGATGTGCTGGGTGCACTCACAAACCTGGGTGTGGGAATCCTGATATTCCAGCTCAAATCTGGCCCTGTTCAAAGGGGGTCTCATCCAGGTGCATCTGAAGGTGGGTGAGGAGGCTGGAGCACTGGCTGAAGCTCTTCCCACATTCCAAGCACTTGTAGGGCTTCTCCCTGCCATGAAGCTGCTCAGGGACCACCAGCTCTGAGCTGCATCTGAATCTCTGGCTGCCTTCCTGGCCCAGAGTGGGTCTTTCCTCCTTACAGCTCCCTGAGCTGCATTTGCAGCCCCTCCACGTGCAGGAACTCCCAGGCTTTTTGTCCCACTGAACTTGTCTGCTGTCAAGCCTCTCAAAACAGCCTCTTCCACAAGGTTCTGCTGTAGGGATTTGTCCTCACTGGTCTCCATCCTCAGCTCGTTGCCTGGGGGAGGAAGGACAAGGAGAGCGTGGGATTTGCCTCTGTGCCAGAGGCAAGGGGAAGGAGTTCCCCCCCCCCCCCCCCCCCCCCCCCCGGTGCATCCCCAGCAGGATGGTATTGCCAGTGGGGTTTTCCTGCAGCCAGGGGCTGTGCTGGGCTGGAAGATGGAGCAGGACAGAGGGGAAAAGGGGCACTGACTTCCTTCTCACCTGCCTGCATGTCCCAGAACAACTTCTTCTGCGTCATGGCCTTCTCCTCCTCCATGTGACAAAACTTTGGGAACTGGAATCCGAGTTTTGGGGCAAAACAAGGTGTGATCGCATTAGCTTGGGTGTTCCTCTTGCTCAAGTCTATCCCTAGAGATCCCCAGGTTTCTGGTGTCCATAAAAACTTCCAGACCACCCAGATTCAGCCATGCTCAAAAAACCACCCACCCTGGAGTTCCCCTCTCTGGTCTCTCCACTTTGGGGTTCAGGGAGTCCCTCCTGTCTGGCCTCCTGCAGCTCCAGTGTGTATTGGTATCCCCTCTCTCTGGGCTGCTGGGGCTTCTGGCAGTCCCAGAGGTTCCCCTTCTCTGAGCTCCCCACTTATGTGTCACAGAGTCTCCAGGGCTACTGCCTGTCCGGGGTGCTCATTTCAGGGCCCCGGGGTACCCATGGGTCCCCCTTGTCCATGGTCCCAACACCTCCAGGCTGCCGAGGTTCCCCCAATCCGGGCTCCACGTTCCATGGTCCCGGGAATCCCCCTTATCGGGGCGTTGGCCACCCCCGCAGGCTGCAGAGGGTCCCCCGGCTCCGGTGCCGCCCTTCTCCGCTGTCCCAAGCCCCAGCCCCGCCGGTACCGGGCGATCGCCACGTGGCTCCGGGCTGACAGTGCCGCGCCTGAGCCGGGCAGCCCGAGCCCCAGCGCGGGAGGGTCTCACGCATCCCCCGGCCCAGCGCCGAGGCTGTACCGGCCCCCAACAGCGGTACCCCCAAAACTGTGCCGGCTCGGAGCCGCCGAGCGGGCGCCCGGCCCTTGGCCCCGAGCAGAGAGCTCTGCCCGGGGGCTCCCGGGGAAAGGCGGCGGCGCTCGGCAGCGGCCCCAGCCCGCGGCAATTCCCCCGCATCGGGACAAAATCCTGCCCCAAAGGAGCCACTTGTAACGCCCGCCTGCGGCTCCTCCGTGCCCCCAAAGATCCCGGGAGCTGCCCCGCGCTCGCAGGAGGGGCTTTGGGGCAGGGAGGCTCTGCGGGCACCCCCCGGCTGTGCCCCCTGCCAGGCCGTGTCAGTTCACGCAGTCTTTTGTTTTCTCTGCTTAGATGTGCAAAATCAGTTGCTGCTAAGACAATCCTATCTCAGATTGAAGGATTCCCACCCAAAATGCTGCATTCAGTTGTGACAAACCATTAAAACATCCAAGAGCAAAAGAGACAGCTGATGACAGATCACATCCAAGAACATTTTGGTAAAATATCACAAATATGAACAGAAGCTGAGCAAGTCAACAACGTTAGGAAAAAAGCTTTGAACACTACGACCAGAAGAGCTCACAGGCAATGCATTTGATTGGAATGAGCCCTCTCTGACACATGAATAATGCCATTGAATTTCCCAAACCAGGGAAATGGGAAGCCCTGGCAGCAGCGGCTTCACACACAGCAATGACACAGAACAGGCACGAGGCACTTCTACTTGCAATTAAGAACTTTTGAGTTTTACTATAACCACGATTATTATAGAGTCAAAAAGACGAAAAATACTACTACTACTACTACTACTATAAATAATAATAGCAATAATAGAGATAATAGCAATAATTATAATGGTAGTAAAAGCCCTACCATACTTATACTAGATTTTGGTAAGGGGGGGCTCTAGGAGCATTTTCTGTGAGAGGCTGCTGGAAGCAGCTGCTCCTCCATATCCTGAAGAGTCAGTGCCAGCTGGCTCCAGGACGGACCGGCTGCTGGACCAGTTAGAAATGGTGCAAATGCTTTTGGGATAACAGATTTGAAAGAAAGAAAAATGGTTTAATAGTTGTAACTGTGACCAGGGAAGAGCAGGGTGAGAACATGAGAGAGAAACTGTGCACACAGGCAGGGCAGGGCAGGAGGAAGGGGTGGAGCTGATTGCCCCGAGATTCCGTGGTGCAGTCCGTGCTGAGGAAGCTGGGTCCCTGTGGGTGCAGGAGGTAGAGCTGGGAAGGAGGGAGGGATGGGCAGAAGGTGTTTTTACTTTTTTATTTTACTTCTCTCTATCCTGCTCTGATTTGGAGAGCAATACATTCAATTAATATCTCCAATTTCGAACTTGTTTTTCCCATGATAGCATTTGCTGAGTGATCTGCCCCGGTGCTTATCTCAACCCAGTAAGCCTCCATTGTCTTTCCTCTCTCCTGTCCATCTCTGGAGGGGAGTGAGAGAGCAGCTTTGTTGGGTGCCTGGCATCCAGCCAAGGTCAACTGACAACACTTCCTTTCTCTCATTCTTTCTTTCTTTCCAGAGGTCACTGTGAGGAGGTTGAGTGGGGCTTTGATGGAGGGAGTGAAGGTGGTGGGGAGTAGCAGGGACAGGAGCCCCAGGGATGTGGGACAGGCACGAGAGGGGCCCAGGCAGCTGGCAGGGGACAAGGCCTGTCCCCCTGGGCCAGCAGCAGCCCCGTGCCCTGCCCAAGGCGCTCCCACCAGGGGCTGGGCCCAGAGGCAGGGGGAGAGCCCAGTCCCGGGGGCGGCGTTTCTGCCCCGACCCCCGTCCAGCCCAGCCTCCCCCGAGTGCGCAGTGACCGCTGGCACGGCTGCACTGGACAGCGGGACCTGCTGGGGACACTGAGAGCTGCCCCACTGTGACACTGCCCGTGGGATTTCACAGGCACCAAACAAATGACAGCCAGCCCCGCTCCTTGGGATGTCTCAGGCCCCAGGAGTGTCCCAAGTGTGGGGGAGCTTCTCCCAGAGCTCTCATTTGACCAGATACCAACGGAGGCACCACTGAGGGAAGCCCTGCGAGTGCCCCGAGTGCAGGCAGAGCTTTGTGCCTGTCTTAGGCTGCAATGCCAGATGTAACCAGAAGTATATATTCTATCCCCATCTGCTAAAACCAGGTGGAGCAGTGTTCCTTATCCCTTCCATGACCCATCCCTCATAACTCCAGGGGGGATATCCTCTGTGAATAGGCCAGCTGTTAAAGCCAGGAGGGGCAGTTTTCTTTATCTCTTCCAGGACCCATCCTTTGTCCAGGAAGATATTTTCTGTTAAAATAAGCCATAAAGTCTTACTGCATGACTGATCAAATCACATCATCCCATTGTGAGATGCACACCCCCACCCAAGGGGAAGAGCCAATCAGTTCCTACCTAAATAAAATCTGAAATTTTAAACATCAGAGAAGCCTTTTTCCACTAAATTCCCAGAGGAAGAACAAGACCATCTTCATCACCACTAGACCCTGAAAAAGAAAGTACACCCTTCTCCAAAATCATTGCTTCATCAAAACCACATCTGTCACTGCAGGAAAATTATAGCCACCATTTAATCAGACCAACAGGCTGACCAACAGGGTGTCAGGTTGTATTCTGACTCTGTCAGTGTTCTGCTTTTTATATTACTATATTTTTACTTTAATTTTCCTCATAAAACACTGTTATTCCTATTCCCATATCTTTGCCTGAGAGCTCCTTAATTTCAAAGTTAGATTTATATAGAGGAAGGGAGTTTACATTTTCCATTTCAAGAGAGGCTCCTGCCTTCCTTAGCAGAGATCTGTTTTTCAAACCAAGACAGTGCACTGCTCCAGCTCCATCCCCCATGGCAGGATCCGCGCTGGATGATCCCCAGTGACCCCCAGTGAGCAGAGCCCTGCTGAGCCCTGGTGCTGCTGATCCGTGTTGGGAACACACCTGGCTGGGGGCTCCACGTCCTCCTGGCTCCCCATGGCCTCGATTTTCTTTGCATTTCTCTTTGTCCTTCCAAAACACCCAAAACTGGGTGAAAATAAAGACGTTGAACTAAAACAGTGGATGGGGACATGGGGGGATTTGCCAGGGCACGTGGAGGCCTCGGGGTTCGAGGGAGTTGAGGGTTCCTGGGAGGGACTTGGGGGTTGCTCAGGGCTTTGGGCACCTCAGGCCGAATGGCTCCGGCTGTACTGGGAGACTCTGGTGGAGGTTCTGGGGCAGCTGATAAAGTAGCCCCGGCCCTGGAACTGTTCCCATGTCCCCCGCCCGTTCCTGTGTCACCCCACTCCCGGTCCTGTCCTGCTCCCATCCCAGTCTGGATCCCATTCCCTGTCCCTGTCCTGTATTCCGTCTGGTTGCCTTTCCCATATTTCCAGGCCCATATTCCTTGTCCTGTTCCCATTCTCATATTCCTTCTCCTGTTTACATACTTCCATTTCTATATTCCCTGTCCCGTTTCATAGTTCCTATTCCCAGTTCCGCTCCCGTATTCCCATTTCCAATCCCGGTCCCATCTTCTTAATCCTCATCCCATATTCTCTCTGAGGTTGCTGTTTCCACATTCACTGTCCTGTTTCCATGTCCCCATCCCCTGTCCCATTCCCCAATAGCGTCCTATATTCCAGGTCCCACTGCCAGTCACTGTCCCCAGTCCTGGTCCCATTCCTATATTTCCGGTCCCTATCCAGTATTTCCAGTCCCTGTTCCGTATTTCCAGTCCAATTCCACATCCCCATTTCATCCCTGTCCCCACTTCCTATCTCTGCCCCTGCACCCTGTTCCCAGTCCCTACCCCCATTCCCGGTCCCATTTCTGAGGGCTGCCTTTCCCACGGGGGCCTCCACAGCTCAGGCTGCCTGTGCCACACGAACCGTTCAGCCGTGCTGCTGTCCTTGGCCAGCTGCACCGAGCACAAGGCTTTGGGCATTGCTCAGAGGCCCCCAGCTGGCCACAGCAGCCCATGCTGCCAGCAGCCCTGGGCCTCAGAGCCCTCCTTCATGCTGGGGCCATGGGCCTGCACCAGGCTCCTGATCCTGCCACAGGAGCGAGGCTGCAGCTCCGGCCTTTGGGCCCTGCGCCGCAGCAGCCCAGGGCAGGCCCGGCTGCAGAGCTCACAGCCCCACTGTGGTTTCACTTGAACACTTCTGAACACTAATTCCCATCCCATATTCTTTCTCTGCTTGCTGCTTCCGAATTCCCTGTCCTCTTCCCATATTCCTATTCCTGGTTCCAGTCCCGGTCCCTCCTCCGTACTCCCGGTTCCTGTCCCCATTCCTGGTCCCGGTCCCACTCCCGTATTCCCGGTCCCTGTCCCCATTCCCGGTCCCTGTCCATATCCCCGATCCCTGTCCCCATTCCCGCTCCCTGCCCCCTCACACTGAACGCCGCGGCCATCACTCCCGGCTCCACCCAGCCCTCACGTGACCGGGGAAACACCGCACTGCTGCCGCTCACCAATCACAGCACGGGATCGCTTCTGTATTTGCATAACCACGCCCTTGGGTGTGGCCCCGCCCCCCGCCGGCTGTAGCCGCCTCCGGACGCTGTTTGCTCTGAGCTCCCTCCCAGCGCTCCCAGTTAGAGCGGTACTGGCAGGCAAAGCGCTCCAGTTCTTTCCCAGGGTTCTCAGGATGGCTCGCGGTGCTCCCAGTACCCTTCCCACTGCTCCCAGTATCATTCCGATTGCTGCGTGGGGGGGGGCCACTTAGAAACCCCCCCAGGGCAGAGCGGAGCTGCTTTTGGGTGTCCGCACGTACCCGAGCGGGGCTGGGAGCGAAGGAGGAGTGGGAGGAAGAGGAGCAGGGGGAGAAGGAGGAGGAGGGACACAAGACGAGCAGCAAGAACAGGAACAGGAGGAGCGGGAAAACCTCGCGCTTCCCCTGCCCGACCGCTCAGCCCTTGTTTTTCCCCCAAACCAAGATTTCCCGTTCCTACACGTTGGCCCCATGGAGGAGGAGGCTGTGAGGAAGATGGCCCAGACATCCCAGACGGGTAAGGAGGAAGTCACTGGCCCTTTTCCTCTCTCTTCTGCTCCATCTCCCAGCCCAGCACGGTCCCCGGCGCTGGACAACCCCGCTGCTGACGCCGTCCTGCCGGGGACTCACGGGAGGGATCGTCTTCCCTCTGTCCTTGTATTCCTGCCCCAGACACGGAGCTGCCTCTCCCTTGTGTCACTACACCCACGGTGGCACCTCCAAGGCCTCCTGTGCCCTGCTGTCACCACACCCGCCGTGGCACCTCTATGGCCACCAGTCGCTCATCCTGGCACTCCTGGTGGCATGGCCAGGTCGCATGTCCCCTGTCACTGCCACACCCCTCATGGGTACACCGGGCACATCCACGCCCTGTTGTGCCCCCTCCCATGGCCGGGGCACACCACGGCCCCTGCCGAGCTGCCCTGTAAATGGCCTCCCTTGCAAGTAGCCAGTAAGGAAAAAAATGGAATTGTTACCATGACACCTGAATGCAGTTTATCTCTTTCGTTCATCCCAAGAAGTTGAGTAATATTGTCGGTGTTGTACTTATGAGGAGTGGAATGTCTGAGTCCACCAGGCAGGAACAGCTTTATTCTGGAGTGAAAGCTGAATGCTGGATGCTGAAGTAATTTCAGAGAAGCTCAGAATGTGCTGAGTTGGAAGGGCCCATCAGGATCATTGAGTCCAACTCGTGTCACTGCACAGGACACCACAACATTTCCACCGTGGGCCTGAGAGCACTGTCCAAATGCTTCTTGTCCTAAGACAGACTTGGGACTGGGACCACTTTCCTGGGGACCCTGTTCCAGTGCTCAAGGCACCCTCTAGGTGAAAAACTTTTTCCTGATATCTGACCTAAGCCTCCCCTGACTCAGCTCCAGACATTTCTTTGAGTCCTGTCCCTGCTCGTGAGAGTGAAGAGATAGGAAGATGTTGAAGAGGTCAGTGAAGTCTGACCTGAGTCTCCTCGTCTCCAGCTGAAAAACCAGGTGTCCTCAGCTGTTCCTCACAGAGCCCCTCCAGACCCTTCCCCATCCTTGTGACCTCCTCTGACATTCTGCAATGGCTTTACGTATTTTCTATGTTGTGCTGTCACCCAAGGTGAGGCCACCCCAGTGCAGAGCAGTGTGTGACAATCCCCTCCCTGGCCCGGCTGCTGCTGCTGGGCCTGCTGCCCCAGGACACGGTGGCACTTTGGAGTGCCAGGGCACTGCTGACTCATGTTCAACTTGCCCTTGGCCAGGACCCCCAGGTCCCTCCCCGCAGCTGCTCTCCAGCCTCACCTTCCCAGGGCATACACCCAGGCAGGGGTGCCCCATCCCAGGGGCAGAACCCGACACTGCCCTTGTTAAACTCCACACAGTTGGTGATTGCCCATCTCTAGTTGTGAGGTCTCTGTGGAGCCTCTCTGCCCTCCAGCTCCTCCCAGTTTAGTGTCATCAGTAAATTCACTGATTATCCCTTTAAGTCCTGTGTTCAGGTCGTTGAAGAGCTGGGGCTGGCAGTGGAGCCCTGCAGAACGCACTGGTGACCACTGCCAGCATGGTGTCACCCCCAGTCACTGCCACCCTCGGTGCCTGACCCCTGAGCCAGTTGCTCACCCATCCTACAATGTGCTTATCCAGCTCTGTGCTGGACACTTTGTCCAGAAGCATTCTGGGTGACTCAGTACCAAAAGCTTTGCTGAAATCCAGAAAGATTCCATCTGCTGGCTTTCCTGCATCAACCGAGTGGGTTTTACCCTGTTGTAGAAGGAAATCAGACTTCACAAGCAGAACGTTCCGCTCATGAAGCTGTGCTGACTCTGACTGATGCCTGTATTGTCCTCCAGGTGTTTTTCAATACTTCCAGAATAAACTTTTCTATGATTTTATCAGGTATCAAAGTAAGACTGACTGGCCTGGAGTCTCTGTGGTCCTCCTTCTTGTCATCCTTGACAGTTGGGACAACATTCACCAGCCTCTAGCTAGCTGGGACCCCTCAAATCCCAGATGTGAGCTCTGTGTTTGCTCTGATTTCTCCGGGATAGCAGCCTGCTCACGCCCACATGAATGAGCTTCTATTCTTCTCAGGCAAACCCACTCTGAGGACAGTAATGGTTCAAAGAATAATTAAAAATACTTCCTGATTACAGGCATAAAGTCATTGCAGATAAAACAGTCTCTTCAAAAGGTCTTTAAGGTGGGACTCACAGGGCACAAGTGAACTGCCATGAAAGTCAGGTTGGAAAAAGAAGTCTTAATCATGTTTGTGAATAGTACAAAATCCCAGCTTCAGGGGAAGTTGAGGCATGTGTTATTCTGGAAGGAATTGTCTTAAGTGGACACACTGTACTGGTTGTTCTTTGCAAAGATAAGGAATCTGCCACATTCTGCTGTTTAAATTAAATTGTCTGATTACATTTCAGGGATTTTGGTGGCTTGGAAGCAGTTTGGTGCCATTTTGTGAGCATTTTCTTTCTTGTGCATTTCAGCTCTGTTTGAGGAACTGTCTCCTGTGTTTTCCTGTAGAAAGCAGGCGTTCTTTATTTGGCTGGATGTGTGGGGCGTAACTCCACCAAGCTCAGTCACTGATAATAGAAAATGCTTCTGTTTCTATACTCTATTTTATACACATATTCACTGATTTTCCTGGAATAAACATACATATGATAATCCTTTCCCCAAAAATCATTATCATATTTTCTCTTCCTTTTCCGCATATGTTCTTCTGAACTGGGGGTCTCTTTGGTGGACCCTGTGATTGGCAACCCCAAGGTCACACCTGAGCTGGTAAAAGCTGGTACAGCTGGGCTGGATGCTTTCCAGTTCTTCCTACAGCAAAAGCATCGTGCGGTTCCATAGGCCAGTGGGTTTTTTAAAAATAAGCATTGTATTAACTCGATGCCTTTTCCAGGGCTACCTAAAATCAGAGACCAGGGAATAAAAAGTGGTTGTATTTGTTGAAGGGTCTTCAGGTACATCTTGGGCAGACAAGGCCCCACCAGGAGCTACACCCAAAAATGGACAGAAACCTTTCCTCAAAACAAAGGAAACCAGTAAAACCTCAGTCAACAACCACTAGTCAGGAAAATTCAGGGGGAGCCATGTGGGGGTTTGAACTTGGGGGGATTCCGCTGGGGTTGAGGGCCCCCTGCAGCATCTCCTCAAACACCCCCAGGTTTGGGGGCCTTGGTGTCCTCACCCCCACTTCCATCCTGGGGCTCTGAGGGGCTCGGGGTGTCCTTGTTGCCCATCTCTGTGCTTTGGGTCATCTTGGGGTGTTCTCCAGGTAGGGAACAGCCAAAGCAGCCACAGGGTTTGGGGCTTGGGCTTTGCAGGAAGTTTTGTGTCTCTGCTTCAGTGCCATGTCCAGGACTTCAGGTCCTTGGCACGTGCAATTTCCTAGAGTCCAGTGGTGGGAAAAGCTGGGTTTAGGTGAGAAAAACTGGGTTTAAATGTTGCCTTCGGACAGCAGGTGAAACATTGGGAATTCTGGTGCTGACAGGGGTTCTGCAGCTTCCCTGGAAATTCTCCTTTGCTCTGCCCTTGATGAATCTGAAAGAACCAGTCAGTTTGGGGTGAGCCCATGACTTAAGAGAGATGGAAAAGATGTGGGAGGACCCAGAAGCTGACTGGGAGCACTGGGAGTGAACTCAGAGTGCTGGGAGTGAACGTCACTCACGGAGTGATGTGGGGAAAGCACTGGGGGAGATAAGAGGTGAGACTGGGATGATGCAGGGAGCAACACTAAGTCCACCAGGAACGAACTGAGAGTCAGCTGGGAGCAGTGGTTGGAACTGGGAGCGCTCAGGGGAACCTGGGAGTCTTGCTGGGAACACTAGTTGGAACTGGGAGCACTGGGAGGGGGCACTGGGAGCAGTGGACACCCCATCATGTCCCATTTGCACAAGTCCAGCTCCCCCCTGGCTGGGCAGGTGTGGAGGTGTCAGGGGGTCCCCCACAGTTTTTGGGTCCCCCCAAGCAGTGAGGGTTTGATTGGCAGTTGGGGGGGAACAGGGTGGGGGGAGGCAGGGTCCAGGTGGGGGATTTGAGGTGTGCTGGGAACAGGAGTGGCCCCCAGGAATGACGGACCCCAGGAATGAGGGATCCGGACCCCCCTGAACTCCCCATTCCCGGACATGGAGACCCTCCTGAACCTCCGTTCCTGGGCACAGAGACCCCCTGCACTCTCTTCCCTGCCACCAGGACCCCCCTGAACGCCATTATCCTCAACCGGGACCCTCCTGAACCCTCTTATCCTGAACCAAGACCCTCTCTGAATGCCCTTATCCTCAACTGGGATCCCCCTGAACCCTCTTATCCTGAACCAGGACCCCCCTGAACTGTCCATTCCCGGGCACACGGAGCCTCGGCAGCTGCTTTGTTCTGGCACTGGAAGCCTCTTGCACACCCTGAAGCCCCCGATCTTCTCACTGTGGAACCCATGGAACCTCCAACCTTCTATCATGGGACCCCTTGAACCTCCCAGTCGCCTCCCATGTGTTATGAATGGATTCTTTAATTTGTCCAGTTTATGAAACAAAATTAAATTCCGCACCAATGTTAAATTTAGCAGCAATTTTTAATAGCAGCAATTGTATAGAAGTGAATACAATTAAAAACTATTAGTTACATATATTTTAGTATATACAAAATCTGGCAGAGAGTAATTTAGTATAACTGAGGTTTGGTTTGAATAAGGCATAAGCAAAACCGACCAGGTTACACCAACTGGGGGTACGGATGGGGCCCTTCCCTCTGCACAAAATCAATCAAGGTAAAAATCTCACTTATATACTATATGCTAATACATATTAATATAGAATCTTCTGGAAAGCTCCTCCTACTTTCTATTCCTAAAATCTACGTCACTGTGTTGTGTTGCGCATGCTCCACCAGTAGTTGGGGGTCTCTCATCCTCTCAAGGGTCTTCTTTCCGATGAAGGCTCTGGGTCTTCCTCAGTGTCCGCTGTGAAACCTTGCAGGTAGTGCAAGTACACTAAGCTTAAGGTTATATAATTAGGCCTATGTTTCCATAACAAGTTTGATCCAAGTGTCCAATGGCGGAAATTATCCCAATTTAGCCCATTTCAAGGTCAAAACTTTATTTCTAGGTGCTGTTATCAGACCTACATCCTTACTATCCTCCCTCCCACTGAACATCTCAAGGATTCTGCTTTGTCCCTTTTTTTTTCTTTTTGCTTTGTAACAATTAAGTACGATTTTTCTATTGATATAAAGCAACAATATTGCTAATATAGTTACAATTTAATTAGCACAAATCATATTTATAATACATGGGACGCCCTGCAGCCCCCAATGCGCTTCTCTTCCCCAAACCCCAAACCCTGGGGGTGCTTTGGCTGTTTCCAGCCTGGAGGACACCCTGAGCACCTGATGGGGGATGAAGCCAAGTCATACCTCGAGGATAAGCATTTGCAGATTTTATTCTTGTTAGCACAGAGCAGGATCCAGGGATTCCCCCAAAGGCCAGGGGTTCCCCGAAGGCCGGGGGTTACCCCAAAGGTCGCTCCCCGCTCCCCCATCAGTAAAGCTTTGCATGATCAGGACATTTTATTGAGTGAAGGCATCAATGCTCCTTGGTTACAGACAGCAGAACTTTTGATTAATTAATATCCCTCCTCCTATGCGAATTATCCCAGGGTGCAGCTCTTCCCTCCCTGGGGTCTGAGCGGGTGAGCGATGGCTCTGGGCTGGATGAGCTCCGACTACCATCTCCCACTGCCAGAATTTCCTTTTCCCACAGAAATTTCTCAGCCCAAGTGCTCAGAGTTGCCAATCATCTGTTACCTGACAGTGACAATGACAGGGACAGTGACAGGGTCAGGGACAATGACAGTAACAGGAACAGAGGCAGTGAGAGTGACACTGACAGACCCAACCCAGACACCTCCCACACACCCCAGCCTGGCCCGACAGGGTCCCCAAAACGCCCCCAGTGCTCCCAGTGACCTCCCCCAGTGCTCTCAGTGACCCACCCAGTGCTCCCAGTATCCCATGTGCCACTCCCAGTATCCCCAGTATGACCAGTTCCCCCCAGTACTCCCAGTATCCTTTTCCAGTTACCCCCAATACCCCCATGTCCCTCCCAGTTCCCCACAAAGATTTAGCAGAAAAACCCCTCAGAAATACAGGGATTGAGCCCCCACAAGACTTGGATCGATCCTGATCATCCCAAAATAACCTCCCTAGGAGTTCCTGCTCTCTGTTCTCTCTACTTTGGACTTCTGGGGGTCCTGTGTGTATTGAGGGTTTTCCTCTCTGGGGTCCCCACCCTCTCCAGGCTGTCAGGGGTCCCAGGAATCCCTAGGGTCCCCCCTCTGTGCTCTTCCAACCTTGGGCTTCTGGGGCTCCCCATTCTCTGTGCTACTGGGGGTTCCCTGCAGCCCCTGGGGGTTCCCTGGCTCCCCCTCTCTGGGTTCCCCCTTAGCCAAGCCGGGGCTCTTGGAGTTCCGGCGCTCCTGTTTTCCCTGACTCTTCTCCAGGCTACGGAGAGTTCCAGGGGATGACCCTCGCCAGGGTGTTCCCCTGTCCAGGCTGAATCCTGGTGTCTCCTCTCTCTGGGATGCACACACCGGTGTCCCAGTGTTCTCCCCATCCCCTCCCGGAATAAAAAAATCTCCCGGGACACCCCCCCAAATCTCCCCAAAGGGCATTTGCGGCTTAGCTTTGGAGTCCTTCAAACTCCAAAAACCTCTCCCTACACCCTCCCGCCAAAGAAAACATTCCCTCCGACGGAGCCCCCGGGATATTTGGACGAGCCGCCCCTCCGCGGTCACCTGTGGGGGGGGATAACAGTGCCCCTGGGGGCGGAAGGGCTGCGGACACAGCGAGGGCTGCACCTCGTGGTCCCTCCACGTCCAGTTCCTGCTCCTCCTCCTCTATCCCAGCTCTTCCTCCCACTCCTCCTCCTGTTCCTATTCCTCCTCCATGTGGGGGTACAGCTGGTTCATACTGGCAGTGACTGAGGTGGTATTTGGATGATATTGGGAGTGACTGGACTAATACTGGGAGTACCTGAGTGTGATTGGGAACACACCGTGCACATCGTCCGTGTACTGGGGGTGATTGGGAGCAACTGGGACCGCGCTGGGATCAAATGATGTACTGCGTCTGACTGGGTTTATCTAGCTGGAGGCTACTGGGACCACACTGGGAGTAATTTGAAGTAACTGAGATTATACTGGGATCGTACTGGGAGTAATTTGAAGTAACTGGGATTATACTGGGACCATACTGGGAGTGCTGGCATGTGACTAGGACCGTACTGGAGTTTATTGAGATCATATTGGTGTAAAAAGGGAGCAGCTGGGATCACACTTTGTGCTGCTGGGAGCAACGGAGCGAAACCAGGATCGTGCTGCAAGCAAATTGGAGTAACTGGGAATGGCTGGGTACATACTGGAGGCAACTGGGATACTCTGGGCATGACTGGGATCATAACGGGATAACTAGCATAATACTGGGGCCGATGGGAGTATCTGGGAATGACCACGAGCCTGCTGAGGGCAACTGAGATATACTGGGAGTGTCTGTAACCATACTGTGGGTGACTGGGAACAGCTGAGTCCGTGCTGGGTGAGACTGGGATCACATTGAGGATGACTGGAATCATACTGGGGTTGATTGGCGGTGGCTGTGAGCAACTGGAATCGTGCTGGAAGCAACTGGGAGGAGGTGGGAGTAACTGGGAGCATGCTGAGGGTGACTGGGATATACTGGGAAAGACAGGGAGCCACAGGGATTGTACTGGAGGCTACTGGGCATGCTGGCATTGACAGGGAGAACTGGGATCAAACTGGGAGTGACTGGGATTAGACTGCAAGTGGCTGGGATCATACTGGGAGTGACTGGGATTAGACTGCAAGTGACTGGGATCATACTGGGAGTGGCCCTTCCCAGCAGTGGGACCTCCTGCTCCCCTTGTCCTGCACAGGGACCTCCCTGGATCCCCTATTTCTGGACATCAGGTCCCCCTGCTCCCCTTTTCCCAGCCATCTCGTGTCTCCCAGCCTCCAAACTGTCCATGTTCTTGTCCCTGGGACACTCTACAATGCCTTGGATCCCCATTCCTGCCTTTCCCAACCCCCAACCCCATTTTTCTGCTAAACCAGAGACCCCTGAACTCCACTCTCACCAACATCCTGGGTGTCCCCACCCTGTTACCCCCCTTTTTTGGGAAATCCTGGACTCCCCTTTCCTAGGCACCAGGACTCCCTGGAGCTCCCTTCTACCTCTCCAAGTCCCTGCCCCCGATATGCTTGACCCTGAGACCCCCTGAACCCCCATTCCTGAGAACTGAGATGCCCTTTTATCCCTTTGCCCAGTACAGAGACCCCTCCCCTGCACCCCCATATCTGGCACCAACACAACCTTTTCCCGGCCACCCCACCTGTCCCAGCCCCCAGCTCCACCCTTTTCCTTGGCCATGGGAGCCCTGGGCCCCCACTCCTGCATTTGCCAGCCCCCAGCCCCTCCTTTCCTTACACTGAGGAGCCCCTTCCCTGGGCACAGGATTCCCTGGACACCCCATCCCATTTCTCCCAGTCCCTGCATCCCTGCACCCCTCTTTCCCTGACTCTGAACCCCTGAACCTCTTTCCCAGCTCCCCCAGCTCTTCAAATCCCCCCTTTCCTTGACCAGTTGAGCCCCCTGGATCCCTAAACTCTCACCCCCCACTCCAGCTCCCCCAAATCTCTGTGTCCCCCTCAGTTCTCCACTCCCTGCAGAACCTGGAAGTGGCACTGCCAGAGCCCAGCCTGGCGTCCCCAGTCATTGATTGTGGGGAAAGTGGATGGGACCCCCTGCGAGTGCTGGGACAGCACGCAGGGCCGGATGGAGCCACAGACACCAGGGATGGCGGTGAGAGCTAAGCTGGGATATTGGGCTAGCCAGTGCTGGGATATTGGGATAGCCAGACCCAGCTCAGGGAGAGGAACTGGCACAACAGTGACCTGGAGATGTGGCCAGTACAACCAGATCGGGGGGGACTGGGGAGAGCCAGAGGCTTGGCTGGGATCTGTGGCACTGGGATGGGAATTCAGGGAACTCCAAGGGTTTCTGTAGGGCTGGAACAAAATTCCATGGGTCTGTTCTCATTCCCAGGTCTCCATACAGTGCAGGTTGTTTCCAGCTGTGACCTCCTGTCCAAGGGAACATCCATGGATCCCACCAGTATGGCTACCACGGGTGGGATTTGATTTCCTTCCAGCTGGGATCTGGGGGCTTTGCAGTGTCCAACGGTGCTACTTGAATCACTCAGAGGTGCTGGGAATCCAAAGGGATCATCGTGGAGCAGATGAAGCATTAGGGGAAACACCTGTGTGGAAGAGCTCCCAAAATCCATCAGCTATGGTCATGAGGCTTGGGAGCAAAAAGGTGGGTGTGGGAGGGGAATCCCTATGGGAGTGTGGGATTCAGGAATGGGAGACTTTGGAATGCAGAAATTCCCATGTAATTTCCATGGCTGTATCTCACTCTCATTCCAGTCAGTGAGAATTCCATGGATGGATCCTCCCAACCCATTGCCATGGGAATTCCATGGGCAAATGATTTGAATTGATGACCAAACAAATGATAGCAGTAAAATGAGAAGTAATCCCTGCTGGGATTCCATGGGACATAAGTCCCAATCCTTTCCCCAGGCCAGCTCTGTTGTGCCCATGGCAGTGCCAGGGGAGTCCCCTGTCCCTGCCCTGAGCCAAGCACGAGCCAGAAGGGCACTGCCAGAGCAGTTTTGGTGGCCCCGGGCACCCAGCCAGGCTCCAACCACTCCAGCTGGCTCCTTGGGAATGTTCAAGAGCAAAGCTTAAAGCAAAGAACAATTTCTAGATGGGATTCTCCCCCATGGCCTGTGCTGGGAGCCCAAGGGCAATAGCCCGGGTACAACAGCCCAAAGTGCTGGAGCTCAGTGTCCCTCAGCCAGGCTGTGTTCCCTGGCTGTGCCCTGTCCCTCAGCTGTCCTGTGTCCCTTGCCCATTCCGTGTCCCTTACTCTGTGGAGCAGGGAGTGGCAACAGGACCCAGGGCAGCCCTGGGGGAGAGCAACCCTGAGCCCCAACTGGGCCAGTTTCCCCAGTTCACCCAGGGATGCCCAGGCCACTCCTAGCGTGGGCTCTGTGGCTCTCAGTCACTCCAAGTATGATCCCAGTCACTCCCAGTAGGTTCCCATTATGATCCCAGCATGGTCCCAGGTGTTCCCATTCACCACTAGTATGGCTTCAGCTGCTCCCAGTATGAATCCAGTTACCCCTACTATGGTCCCAGTCACTCCTGCTATGGCTCCAGTCCTTCCCACCATGATTCCAGTATGAATCCCATCACTCTCAGTATGATGCCATTTGCCCCCTGCATGGTCCCAGTTTCTCCCAGTCATTCAGTATGATGCCAGTCATTCCCAGATAATCCCACTGTTATTCCAGTAACTTCCTTTATGGTTCCTCTGTGATTCCAGTCACTTCTGGTCTCTCCCAGTTGCCCCCAGTGTGCTCCCACTCACTCCCAGTATCTTCCAATAGCTTCCAAGAGGATTCTAGTTGCTCACAGCCACTCCTAGTAAGCTCCAGCATGATTCCAATTACTCTCTGTATATCCCAGTTGCCCCAACACGATCCCAGTTGCCCTCAGCCTGCTCCTAGACACTTGAAGTATGATCCCAGTATGACCCCAGCATGGACACATTTCCTCCCAGAGTCATCCCAGTTGTCCCCAGCACGGTCCCATTTCCTCCCAGAGTCATCCCAGTTGCCTGTAGCATAGACCCAATCACTCCCAGTATGATCCTACTCTGATGCCATGATGATCCCAATTGCTCCCAACATGGTCCTAGTTGCTCCCAGTTCTTCCCAACTTGATCCCAGTTGCTCTCTAGCATAGGTCCAGTCATTCCAAGTATGAGCCTAGTAGGATCCCAGTCTCCCTGAGCGTGGTCCCAGTCAATCCCAGTTGCCCCCAGTGTTGACCCAGTCCCTGCCAGTTGCTCTCAGTGTGTTCTCAGTCACCCCCATAATAGTTGCAGACACTCCCAGTATATCCCAGTTGTCCTCAGCATGCTCGTGGTCATTCCCAGTCACAGCCACTTGTCTCAGTAAGGCTCCATCTTCCACCAGCATGATCCCAGTCACTCTCAGTCAATCCCAGTTGGTCACACCATGATCCCTGTTGCCCCAGTTCTGGTTCTGCTGGGTCCCATTGTGCTCTGATCCTGCTCCCAGTGAGTCCCATTCCTAGCCCTGGTGTATCCCGGTGTCCACCCCAGCCTGTCCCAGTCCATCCCAGTCCTTTCCCTTTAACTAAAATCCTAATTTTTCTGAGATTAGTGTTTCAGAAGAAAACCATGGAAGTTCCCTCATGGAGTGCTTTGCCTGGGGTCTCGTGACCAGTGTGGCAGACAGTAAGTAATGCTCCTAGGCTATCACTGATCACAGTTCTCAGGATTTTGGGTGAGATGCTTGCAGCAGATCCAGTGGTGAGGGGTGTTCAGGGGGATCCCTTAGCATTTGGGGTTCCCTGGGATTTGTGGAGAACCCCCGGCCCCCTAAGGATCTCCCTGAACATGCTGGCACTGCCCATGTGCCATGAGAAGGTTCATACCCGGCATGGGCTCCCCATGCTCTGTCACTGGCATCACCCAGGTACCCCTACAACCTCCCGGGAACCCCCAATCTCCCCCTGGAACACTCCAACCTCCCCTGGGATCCCAAAAACATCCTCGGGACCCTCCAAAACCTCTCCAAGACCCCCAGACCCTCTCAGGACATCAAAATTCCCACAGGACTTCCCAACACTCCTGCAGAATCACCTTGAGAAGATTTATACCTGGCATAGGGTCCCCATGTCCATAACCAGCAGGTGTTCCAAAACAGCCTTGGGACCCCCAGTTCCACCCTAGGGATTGCCCAAATTCCCCTATCAGGTCCTCTGAAAACCCCCCTCGGGAACTCCCAAAATATCACCATGTCCCCAAACACCCCCTGGACCCACAAACTCCCGCAGGAAACCCTCACAAAGGTTTATACCCAGCACAGGATCCCCATGGCCATCACTGGTATCACCCAGGTACCCCCAAACCCTCCCAGGACCCCCAACCCCCCCCGGGGCTCTGCTGCCAGAAGCAAAGGGAGTGGTATTGCCCTTTTAAGGGGAGTTATAATGGGGCCTGACTATAGCTGGCTCTTGAAGCAATGATGGTAGAGAGAACCCCAAAAATCCACCCTGGGACAGCAAAACATCCCTTTGTAGTGGGGCTTGTAGTGGGGGAACCCCTACAAATGTCAGTTTAAACCATCATGCTCCCTCTTTAAAAGGGGCCTTTGGGGCTGCGGCCCCACAAACACCTTAAAATGGGGAGGAAAAAGCACTCTTGTAGTGGTGGGAGCCCCAAAAAAAACTTGAAAAGAGAAAAACTCCTTTTCAAAGGGGCCTGAAGACCCTTAAGTGCCGTCAAAGAGGGACAGGATTCCCTCCTCTGCTGGGGCCTCTCCGAGCCAGGAACTCTCCTGTTTGCTGCACTCAGGGGAGCCCTGAATGACGATGGGTCCTGGGCTGAGCCCCCCACTCGGCCGGGGGTGCGGATGGAACTGGGGGGGGCTGGGACAGGGCTTGAGGGTCGTGGAGTTAACACTTCCCCCTGTCCGCCTTCTCCCATCCCTTTCCCATTGTTCCCCCCAAACCTCCACTCCCCCCAGCTCAGATTGGGGGTGACCCTGAAATAGAGACATGGAGAATTAAGAATCAAGTGTTTTAACTAAAAGGGGGACTGACAACACTATTGTTTGCTGTAATTTACGGTGCTTTACAAGAACAGGAGGAGAGCAGGGCTACAAGGTGGAGTCAAGGGCTAGAATGCACAAACAGGATGCAAGGACAAAGACACCACAATATAAGGGGGTCCTCAGACCCCTGGGACCGGGACAACTGATATCAAGGTGCGGAAAATGACCAAAGGACTAAAAAGAGCATGCGCAAGGAGGCAAGGTGAAAGTTCAGACGGGGAGGAGGACTATGTACTTCATCCCAAACACTCCCAGACAACCACCAGAGAGACTAATAAGGAATAATGTGCAGTTGCAAAGAGGTATGAAACTAATTTCAATATGAAGCGGGAGAGGCAATGAATATGTATTAGGCGAATTATGTATTCCTAGTTTGTAGAGAATAAAAAGAGAGGTGCAGGTCACCAAAGGTGTGCATGTTTTTGGAGGAGCTATTCCCCATGCACTGAATAAATACATACCTACTCTTATAACTTATTTTGTGGGTTATAGAGTGATTTTTCACGCTTCATGTTGGTGAGCCAGCCAGGAGAGAGTCTGCCTGGCTGCGGGAGTGGCTGAGGGGCGGATTCCCTGGCGTGCCCTGGGACCTTCCCTGAAGGGACCCCAAACCTCGGCTCTCTCACTGCGGGGACAGACAAAGACCTGCTGGCATTGCGGATAAAACTGTGTGTATTAAATATCAAGAACGGGCTGCTCGTAAGTCATACAGAGATGTCTGATGCACAGAGCAGTCCCGTGGGCTTACAAGCAGCCAAGGGGGCCGGAGACAGAGGGAGAGGAGTCGATCACCAGCAATAGCGCAGCTGATGGAGGAGCCTCACTGAGCTGATAGAGCAGCCCGCTTGTGACTCTGAGGGTGAGTTGAGTGAACCCTTGTTTTTTGCTGCTATTTTGTGTGAATGCTAAGATCAGACACGTTGAGTGGTTGAGTGTGTCAGTGAGTGAATGAGCGAGTGAGACATACCTCTGGTACGGAGTGAATGCAGAGCTCTATCTGCATTTCTGACCTCGGGCGACTGAGGTGGCCAGAGAAAAGCAAAGAGATCGGGGTCAGTGTGGATCGAGTGCAAGTCTGAATGGAGGAGTGTTGTGCTTGAACACAGAGTGGGTAGCATTTGTTTTAATCGTGGATAGACAAATTGAAGGAGTTTTCCTCAGCAGTATTTTGGACTTGATCCCTGGAAATTTATTGATCCAACGAATCTCTGAATAAAAAGAGGGAACGAACGAGTCTAAGAGGGATATACGAAACCTTTGCCAGAGGTTGGTAGCCTTGGACTGGGAACAACCTGCGCTAGAGACTCTGTGTATTCCAGAGGGGGTGAATGGGATAGCTTGTTTTTATGGGAGATTTAGAGCAGAAGATCAAGGGGTTGGCATCTGGTGTGGCTTTTACTACAGTGTAGAGATTGTGAAATACACTGGTATTGTTGCTCTAGTAACTAGCAGGGCGTATGCCCCAAGAGCAAATTGAAAAACTATCCTAATCAAGTCAATGCTGAACCTAAAATTCTGAAGATAGTGTGTGAAAAGTTACATTGGGTGCCCGCAAATTGCAGTTGAGTGTGGGAAGAAAACTGGGAAAGAACAGTGAAATTGTGTGAGGGAAAGTTTGGGTGAAAACGAGACAGGACAAGAAGGAGGAGATAATGGGAACTGGACAACGTAAAGAGATCTCTAAGGCTAGTCCACTAGGGTGCATTATTGCACATTGGAAAGACGTTGCTGGACATGGAGGCGCAGAAAACAAAAGAGACCTTGTTAGATTTTGCAAGGACTGGTGGCCTTTATATAAATTGGATGATGGAGCGAGGCCGCCACCTAGTGGAACTTTGGATAATTACAGCTCATGCTGTTAGGAGGGCAGGGAATTGGACAGAGGTGTTCATATGCTGACATATGCTGACATAGGTTTTTGTCCCTTCGAAATCACCCCGAAAGGCAGAGGGATTGTGGGCTCAGGGCTCCATCTGACCCTCTGGTATTGGCCCTAGAGAAGGAGAATAAGACTAAGAGAGGAAGGCTTAAGCAGTGTTGTTCAGCGTGTAGTATAGGGCAAAGATGCGCAAAATTTGATAAAGTTTTCCACACTGTGACCCAGGAACAAGATCTGATGGATGATTTGTTCAGGTGTCCCCACATAAGACAGGAAAGGGATGAGGATGCAGACACAGAGGTGCCATCAGCCCCAGTCCATTCATCCCTCCAATCACGCACTGGACTAGACAACAGACACAGATATTACAGGCACCTCTGCGAGAGTTAGTGGGACCAGAGGGAGTAAGGGTATTGATTAAAGTTCCCTTCTCCTCAATCCACTTGGACGCATGATCTAGTTAACACAGCTAAACGTCTGCAATATATAATAAAACAACATAATCCAGACTGGAACGATATGCAATTATTATTGGATGCACTGACTGAGACTGAAAAGCAATTAAATATAAAAACATCAGAGGATCTGGCAGAAGATTATTACAAAACCCAGCAACTGGATGTGAAAGATTATTTCCCGCTCCAAAATCCACAGTGGGACCCAAACAGATCAGCAGAATTGAGAAAATTGTAAAGCTATGGGGAATGGATCACAAAGGGGATGGAAAGAGTTATTCTCAAGACTATAAATTGGTCAGCGTTGCATGAAACTAAGCAGGGGCCCTCTGAGTCACCAACCGAATTCCTTGATCGATTAAGGGATGCAATGCACTGCCACACACCACTGGACCATGGGACTGACATAGGGATACAGCAGATAACTTATTCCTGGGGCAATCTACAGGTGACATAAGATGTAAACTTCAAAAGATATGTGGGGCAGAAGGGAGGAATTTAGAGACTCTGGTGGATGAGGCATGGAGAGTCTTTAGTACCCAGGAAGAAGGAAAGAGGGGGCTGGTAGCTGTCATAAGTGAGAAAGAGAGAGGAAGATGTGGACAGGGACCACCTAGACAAGGCCCATCCCGGCTGGGCAGAGACCAGTGTGTGATCTGTGAGAAATATGGCCACTAGAAAAATCAATGCCCAGAACAAAGATGTGGTGGGCCTAAGGAAAAGGAAAAAATAATTGCACATGTAAAAGAAGACTGAGGATCTCATCCCAGGAGATAAAATTGGTTATAAAATTGAAGCAGGGGAAAACAGGGAAAGAGGTTGAATTTGTGGTTCACACAAGGGCAACATATTTGGTTCAAAATGACTCTGGCACCTGCAGGGAAGGACTATGTTGCAGTAATAGGATCAACTGGCCAACCTGAAAAAGCATATTTTTGCAAACCGTTAAAGTATAGGCTTGGAAAGCAATGGGGTGTTCATAAATTTCTATACCTGCCCAGTTCCCCGAGACATCTTCTGGGGAGAGACTTGTTAGAACAATTACAAGTAACCATGAAATTTAAAAATTGAGAGGTTATTCTGGAGGTAAATGATGAACAGTACATAGAGGCATTAAGTTTAATGTTAACAGCCGTTCAAATGGAGGGAGAAATTAGTAAAGAAGTAATAAATCAAGTGTTTCCTGGAGCGTGGGCTTCTAATGTACCGGGTAAGGTGAAAAATGCACCTCCTATAGTAATTAAATTAAAGGAAGGGAAACAACCAGTTAGAATTAAACAGTACCCCTTGAAAAGTGAGGACAGGGAAGGAATTAGCCTGATAATTGACAATTTTTTGCAATTAGGGTTATTAAAAGAATGTCAATCTGAATTTAATACTCCCATCTTACTGGTCCGAAAACCTGATGGGTCATATCAAATAGTACAGGATCTAAGGGCCTGTTAACAAAATCACTGAAGATCTGTATCCTGTGCTAGCAAATCCATACACTTTGCTAATGTGCCTATGACCAGAGCTAAATTGGTTTACTGTTTTAGACTTGAAAGATGCCTTCTTTTGCCTCCCTCTCCATGAGGACAGCCAGAATATTTTTTGTGTTTGAATGGGAAAACCCTAAAAGCGGGCACAAATCCCAGATCACGTGGCGGATGTTTAAAAACTCTCCTACCCTGTTTGGAGAACAACTTGGCAAAGATCTGGAATCCTGGGAGACTCCCCCAGAAGAAGGAAAGCTACTACAGTACATGGACAATCTCTTTGTAGCCACCAGGACAAAAGAGGCATGTGCAGCCTGGACGGTAAACCTCTGAAACTTTCTAGGACTTCAGGGATACAGAGTATCAAAGAAAAAGGCCCAGGTAGTGAAGCAAAAGGTAATTTATCTGGGCTATTAAATTAGTGCAGGACAACGGACTCTAGGGCAAGATCACATAGAAGCGATCTGCCAAGTCCCGAAACCTCAAACAGTAAAGGAACTGCGAACGTTCTTAGGAATGACAGGATGGTGTAGGCTGTGGATACCCAGCTATGGGCTGCTTGTAAAACCTCTGTATGCACTCATTATGAACGGGAACAGAGAACTCCAGTGGACAAAAGAACCCACGCAGGCCTTTCACCAGCTGAAGAATGCTCCAGTGTCAACTCCAGCTCTCAGACTCCCAGATGTGAGTAAACCATTCTTTCTGTGAGAAACAGGGAATTGCCCAGGGGATACTGGCCCAGGACTTGGATCCATACTGGAGAGCAGTTGCTTACTTCTCCAAGCAACTGGATGCAACAGCCAAGGGATGGCCAGGATGCCTCAGAGCCTTTGCAGCAGTGGTGCCAAATATTCAAGAGGCACGCAAATTCACATTGGGCCAAAAAATGACTGCATTGGTGTCTCTCACAGTGTCTACAGTCCTGGAAGTACAGAGTGGGCACTGGCTCTCCCCACAAAGGTTCCTGAAATATCAAGCCATCATGGTGGAACAAGACAATGTAGAGATAATTGTGACTAACATTATCAACCCAGCTTCTTTTCTTAGTGGAAATCAAGGGATGCTGGTATACCATGACTGCCTGGAGGCTATTGAAGCCTCCTACTCCATCCACCCTGATCTGAAGGACACCCCTTTGGATGATGCAGAAAACTGCTTCACTGATGGAAGCAACTATGTTGTCAGTGGAAAGTGACATGCTGGGTATGCAGTTACCACCCTAGAGATCACCAAGGGAAAGAAAATAAACATTTATACAGACTCAAGATATACATTTGGGGTTGTACACGCACATGGAGCCATCTGGAAAGAAAGGGGACTGTTAAATTCACAAGGGAAAAATATCAAACATGTACAGGAGATACTGTGGCTACTGGAAGCAATTCAGCTCCCTGAGCAGGTAGAAATTAGGCGCATTAAGGCACACCAGAAGGTGAGCTCGGAATTGGACGAAGGAAACGAGCTGGCGGACAGAGAGGCAAAAGAAGCAGCAAAAAGTGAGATTACAATTGAGGGAACTTTAATTCCAGATGGGCAGGTCTCCCTTAAAGGTAAGCCAGTATATACCAGAAGGGACAGAAAACTAATAAAGGAGGAATGTATAACTAAGAGGGATGGGCTGTTACTGCAGAAGGGACAATGGTCATCCTTTTTCGTCTCTTATGGTCATTAGTAAGGGAAGAGCACCAGTAAACACACTGGGGAATAGATGCCTGGTAGAACTATCTAATTGGAAAGATTACTGCCAGAAATTTATACTCTACTATCATTCAGGAACACAGCAGTGTGACATTTGCCTCCAGACCAAACCCAAGAATATTCCCAAACCAAAACTTGGTCAAATTGGAAAAGGCCATGGGCCTGGACAACAGTGGCAAATTGACTTTTCAGAACTCCCAAGAAAAGGGGGGTATCGATATTTACTGGTGTTAACAGATACCTTTTCGGGGTGGCCAGAGGCTTTCCCCACCAGAACTGCCAAAGCCCGGGAGGTAACCAAGGTATTGTTACAGGAGATAATCCCAGGCTTCGGAGTTCCAGCCACAATATCTTCAGATAGAGGGCCACACTTTATTTCAAAAATAGTACAACAAATCGGTCGTCACCTGGGCATAGACTGGGAGCTCCATACTCCATATCATCCCCAGTCAAGCGGCCAAGTTGAAAAAATGAATCATTTAATTAAGCAACAAATTGTGAGGCTAGGACAAGAAACTAATTTACCCTGGCCTCAGTCTCTCCCACTGGCATTGCTGCGGATCCGAACCAAGCCTAGAGCCAAAGGAAAACTAAGTCCCTTTGAAATGCTTTGTGGGAGACCATATGGAGTGCAAAAGAGATTGTCTACCCACGTAGGGGAAGAGAGGCTGACAAACTATATGGTAGCTTTAAGTAAGCAACTCATAAAAATTGAGAAACTTGTGGCTGGAACTCGGGGCAGAGGGCTGGATGGACCAGTGCATGGCATTAAGTATATGTTAAATCTCTTACAGAAAAACTTTGGAGCCACAGCGGGAAGGACCGTACCAGATGCTCCTCACCACCTTCACTGCAGTTAAGATCAAGGAACAGAGTGCCTGGATTCACCACTCTCGAGTGAAAAAGGCTCCAGAAGCCCTTTGGAAAGTAACACTGGGTGACAACGAACTGAAATGAAAACTTAATCAAGCAAAATGAGTACATTGTGGTACAGCCTGTAGAAATCTAGTCAATAGAATTGTTTTGGTTTTTTGCTTGTAGACATAAGTGTAATCCAAAAATTGGAAAGTGCCTCTAGTCAGAATGAAGCTGAGTGGCCTTGGTCCCAAGCTTTCATTCAGTACACTGGATCCATGAGAAAGCATTCTGATATAAAAGATCTAAACCTATCAACTGTGGTCATGCATGAAAACCAGATATATAAAAAACAAGAATGGCAAAAACAAAGGTTGTGGTCCCCCAGAACCCCAAAGTGGGGACCACCTGAGAGGCAGGGACCCTTGGGATTCCCGGGACCCCCGGTGGGAGCTGCTGGGGCTGAAGGGGCACAAGGGCTGGGAAAGGGGTTTGGGGGTCCCAGTATGGGTATGACTGATCCCAGTATGAGCCCAGTCACTCCCAATATGATCCTGGTCACTTCCCCTCACTGCCTGCATGATCCCCATTGCTCCCAGCATGAACCCAGTCATTCCCTATTATGATACAATTTGCCCCCAGCATGGTCCCATTTGCTGCCAGTTCCTCCAGCTTTTGTCCAGTGTGTTCCCAGTTCTCCCAGTTGCCCTTAGTATAGTCCCAGTCACTCCCAGTATGATGCCAGTCTCTCTCAGCAGGGCCTCAGTCACTCACACTTGCCCCCAGTTCTCCCCAGTGCATTCCCAGTGGCTCCCAGTGTGGTCCCAGTCACCACCTGCATGGTCTCAGGCACTCCCGTATATCCCAGTTGCTGTGAACATTCTCACAGTCATTCCCAGGTACTCAGTATGATACCAGTAGCCCCCAGTGTGATGTTAGTTGCTCCCTGTCAATGCCAACATGACCCCAGTAGCCTCCAGTATGATCCCTGTGACTCCCTGTCCCTGCCAGTCACTCGCACGTCCTCCCAGTTCTTTTCAGCAGGATTCCAGCTGCTCACTGTCAATCCCAGTATGATTTCAGTAACTCTGAAATTTCAGTGATCCCAGTATGATCCCAGTTGCTTCCAGAATAGTTCCAGTTGTTCCCAGTTCCTTTCGGTATGATCCCAGTTGTCCCTAGAATAGTCCCAGTCCCTCTCAACATGGTCCCACTCACTGCCAGTTGTCCCCAGCATGATCCCAGCTGTTCTCAGTGTGATTGCAGTCCTCCGCCGTATGGTTGCAGACACTTCATTATATCCCAGTTGCTCAGTAAGGTTCTAGTTACCTCATAATGATCCCAGTCTTTCCCATTACTCCCAGTTGCCTCCAGCATGACCTGTTTCTGTCAGTTGCCCAAAGTATAGTCCTGCTTACTCCCAGTGTGATCTCAGTTGTGGTCTCAGTTCCCTCAGCATGGTTCCAGTACCTCACATTTGCCTCCCAACATGGGCCCTGTAGCTCCCAGTAACCCCCAGTCAGGTTCCATTCACACCCATTGAATCTCAGTGGCTCCCAGGATGATGCCAGTAGGACCCATAGTCACTCCCAGTACGGTTACAGTTGCTCCCAGTATGGTCCCAGTCACTTCCAGGATGATTCTGGTCACTTCTACTACAATCCCAGTCACTCCCAGTATGATCCCAGTCAGTCCCAGATACTCCCAGTATTATTCTAGTCATGCCCAGAGTGAGCCCCTGTCACTCCCAATGTGGGCCCAGCTGCTCCCAGTCACCTCCTGCATGGTTCCAGTCACAACCAGCAATTTTCCAGTCACTCCCAGTCTGATTCCAGTAGGATCCCAGTCACTCTCAGATACTCCCAGTACTATTACAGTCACTCCCAGTCTGATACCAACCAGTTCCAGTAGGATCCCAGTATGACCCTGGCATGGGCATAACTGCTCCCATTATTATCCCATGTGGTTCCAGTTGCTCCCATTTACCCCCACTATGGTTTCAGTCTTTCCCAGTGTATCTCAGTTGCTGCTACCATGTTCCCAGTCACCCTCTGTGCAGTCTCAGTTGCTGCCAGTATGATCCAGTATGGTCCCAATGTTCCTCAACTTGCTTGTAGTAATTCCCAGTCCCTCCCAGTGATGCCAGTCCTGGGATTCCTCACCCCTCTTTGTGTTCCCCCCTCCCTGATCTCCGAAGAGGAACCCCAAGGGCTGGAAGTCCCTGCCCAGGGTCCCCAACAAGCCCCAGTTTGGATCTGCAGCCCCCTAGTTTTCCCAGTTTCTTGGGCCGTGTTCCCCCTGGCCCCAGTGGGTGGGAGCAGCCGAGAGCCCTGCACTGCTCATCCCGACCTGTCCCAGCTCTATCCCCACTCCTCCCGTGGGCTGCGAGGGGTTTGGGAACGGGGCACTGAGGGTGTCGCTGCTCCTGGGGAGAGGAGGAGAGGGAGGGATGGAAGAGATGAAGAAGGAGAGGGAGAAGGGATGGAAGTAGGAGAAGGAGGTGGGGTTAGGGAGACTTACTTTGCTGACACCTAACGTAAAAATGATAGAAGAACACAAACGTAGAGAGAAGAAGTTCATTGATCAATATAAAGCTGACTGTGTTGATAAGTTTAGGGCCTGGGATTTTGGAAGGAGGTTTACAGCAACTCTCCTTCTGCCTCCGGCTGCTTCAGGGGCAGCCTTGAAACAATTGAATCAACTAGGTTGCTGGCTAAGTAAGCAATTTTGTGCCATTTCTCTTGCACTGAACAATTTGTTAATTGATGTTCATGGTGTGAGACACACAACTCTGCAAAACAGGGCAGCGATTGATTTTCTTTTGTTAGTGCATGGACATGGATGCAAAGACTGATGGGATGTGTTGCATGAATCTTTCTGACCATTCAGTACCTATACATAAGAGTATACAACAATTGCAGGAGGATATGACCAAACTCAGAGTTGAAGAAGGATCATGGTTAAATGATCTGTTTGGTTGGCTGAGGCTTACACCATTGTGGAGAGAACTTTCAAAAATAGGCATGTACGTGTTGATTGTCATCATAGTTATCATAGTATTTGTGCCTTGTCTACTTCAGTGTATCCAACAGAGGTTTGACAAAGCTGTCCTTTCTCCTTGTGTCCAGTCTGGACCTCCCCAGCTGCCCTTGGTGCCAATATTTCTTTCTCAGGCTGTTTTATACAATGAAGAAAAGCTCCACCATCTGTAGAACCTCCGTTCAATCCCTGTCAAGCTTCTCCTATTCTGTCCTCAGTCTCCACTGAGTCCAGGGCCCTCAGCCTCTGCCTGATGGTTATGTGATGAGGCCTCCAAACCCAGTCTTAGGAGATTTTTAGGTCCTCTCCAAGGTCTTTGAAAATGGAAACATAGTGGTCAAAGTCCAAGAAAAATGTTATTTTCTCCCAAATCTTTCAGTGACAGAACAAGGGTCCATAGCTTTAAACTGAATCAGGGTGGATTTACATTTGTTAGAAGGAGGCAATATTTTACAATGAGAGTGGCACAAAACTGCAACTGCTTTTCCAGAGAAGTGTCGCTGCATAGGCGGGTGTGATACACACAGACACTCCACACTTCAGAAGGCCAAATCTGTTTATTACAATAGCATGCTGTCTTTTATACCCTCTACACAGTTTACACTTCCTTCTTTGGCTACAATAAATCAACATAACACTCTTTGGCAGAAAAATCTCTACCTCTATTCTTCCCACAGCCTTTCTAAAAATACTTTCCCCAGCTGCAGGGTTTTCTTCCCTGGTTATCTTCTTTTTCCTTCTTCTCTTCTTGGTCTCTATACCAACAGCTTTGGTCAGAGAATACTTCTCAAAACAAACCTCATTCATTAACCCTCTCTAACCCACAGACCAGCTATGGGGCCTATTACAGAGAATTGGATGCCCCATGCCAGGAATGCTCCAAGAGCAGGAGCTTTGTGCAACCTGACATCGTGAAACCCCTCCCCAAGGATGGAATTCCTGTTGTGTGGGTTCTCTGATGTGCTGAGTGACCTCACAACACTTGTGGCCAGAATGTCTGCTGAGGGCCAGCCAGGCTGCTGCAGGGGCAGTGACCTCACAGCCATCACCATTGCAGCCCTGTATCCCGGGCCTGGCTCTTCCCTTTCCTCTTCCCTGTCCTCTCTGCAGGGATGAACAGTTTTGTCATTCATATCTTGTCCCCAGGGTGCTGGGGCCAATTGCTTCCCAATCAGGTTCCTGGAGTAGAAGTGGCTTTTCAGAGCCCATCAAGAAATCCCCCCCTGAGCCAGCAGCTCTGCAGCGGTGGCCACCAGGCCAGCTTGCCCAGGGAGGCTTCTGGCCATGCCCTGCAGGGAGCTGCTGCTGCCAAGGTGCCTTTGGTGTCTCGGCTCTCCCTGGCACAGCTCCCACCACGGCACTCTGCTCTTGTGCCTGAGCCCTTCCCTGTGCTGGGCCTGGCCTGGGGCTTTTCCTGCAGCAGGACCTGGCCTGGCCATGGCACAGCAAAGGCAGTTCCTGCTGCAGCAGGAGGCTCTGCCTGGAATGGGCTCAAACAGCTCCAACACGGCTCTGTTTGCAAAGCCCCAGGGGAAAATGAAGGAGGGGTGTCACACTGCTTTTCAGGTGAATAATGCTGAAACCAGGCTGACTACTCCAACCCAAAGTTCAACATCCTGAGAGGGACCTGAAGCTGTGGCAGAGCTGGAAAAATGCCCAGAGAAACAAACAACTAAGTGCCACCACAGAGAACTGTGGGGAGTCTGTGCTCTGCCAGCATATCTGTCCTACCTCTGGTCAGTGCCCCTTTTCTAGGCAGTTTCTTGGTGGGTTGTGACATGCCCACTGTGCTGGTGTACATGTCCGAGCAAGCCCAAAGATAGCCTGCTCTCAAGCAGCAGTGGCTACAGGCCCTCACTAGGTCTGGACAAGGCTCCAGCATGTTGTCAGGTCACGCTTTTAGCAAGCAGGTAACAGCAGTGACAACTTTGTTTCTGTTCGTACAAACTCACATTTCCTTATACACAAAAAGTGGATACAATTCATGATTATAGTGGTGAAGTAAAAAATACATGAAACCAAAAAGCACAGCAAAGAGATTTTAACAAATATAATGAAATAATTATATTTTCTTGTGTTTTATGTTCATGTTTTACTTTGAATTCAGTATTCTTGTTTATATTGATCTCATGGTGTATTTCTATAATGACACGAATCACTATGTAGCATTTCACAAGACCCTCTCCATCTCTTGTTCCTCCGCTCCCTCTCCCGCTGTCCCACACCCTCTTTCCTGGACCAGGGGACCAGGGAAGGCGCAGGAGGCCTTGCAGGAGTGGTACTGGCTGGGTTTGCTGCTGGGGCGTGGCGGTTTTGGCAGCGTCTTCTTGGGGACTCTGCTCGTGGACGGCACCTTGCTGAGTGGTGGGACCGGCAGAGGAGGAGGAGGAGGGCGGAGGAGGGAAGACGAGGAAGAGGAGGCTGGAGCGTGGTGACCCCAGCGGCAAGCTCAGCCTGCTGTTGCCCCTTGGCTCAAAGGTGGCCATCAAATGCGTGCCGCGGGATTGCATCCATCGCTGGGGCGAGCTGGTGAGTGAGCAGGGCCAGCGGGTGAAGCCGGAGTGTGCGGGCGGCGAAGAGCCGGGCCCTGACAGGGAGGGAGGCGCCGGGAGCCCTGCAGGGAGAGCGGGCGTGGGGTGCGTGAGGGGTGCATCCTGGGCTGGCTGAGGACTCCCAGAGCCCTGGCACGGCCTCAGCCCCACTGACGGCATCGTGCTCCTCGAGCAGCCCAGTGGCACCCGTGCGCCTCTGGAGATCGTGCTGCTGGACAAGGTGTCCACTGGGTTCCGTGGAGTGATTCAGCTCCTGGAGTGATTTGAGCTCCCCAGCTGCTTCTTGTTGGTGCTGGAGCGTCCAGAGCGACGTCAAGACCTCTTTGATTCCATCGTGGCTCGGGGGTTCCTGCCAGAGGAGGAGGAAGCGCGGGGGCTGTTCCGTCAGGTGCTGGAGGCCGTGCAGCACTGCAGCAACTGTGGGGTCCTGCACAGGGACATCAAACCTGGCAACATCCTCATCGACCTGGCCACAGGGCAGGTCAAACTGATTGACTTTGGCTGTGGCACCTTCCTCCAGGACACAGTCTACACCCAATTCGCAGGTGAGCTGAGCCTGGGGGATGCTCCTGGGTGTCTCATGCCCCAGCCTGGCTGTGGCAGCAGGGATTTCCCCCTTTGCTGCAGGTCATGGGATTGCTTCTCCAGCCAAGTTGCTTTTGGGTGGGGGTCAGAGGAGGGCCAGCTCCCAGCACTGCTAACCACATTCCCCACCCACTCAGCTGTGGCTGGAGCTGGGGCAGCCAGCCCAACACAAACCCCATGGGGGTAGCAGAGAGCGGGGTCAGACCCGTGCACCGCTCAGTTTGGTGTGCAGGCGAGGTAGGGCTTGGCTCGCTTTGCTGCCCTTGTTTGTCTTGGCTTATTAATGTTCTCTGGGGGCAATGCAGGCAGTGGGGAGAGTGGGTTTTTCCCACCACTGGGTGGGGTTTTCTTCTGTTGGGCCTTCTGTCGTGGTTGGGCCTTCCCAGGGCTTCTGCTGCCCTCTCCCAAGACCAGTGGCTTCTTTTCTGTGGCCGTTACAGGCCCAGGGAAAAATCTTGAGGATTTTTCCAGTCTAACTTTTTCAGGCTCAACTAGTGTTTTCTCTCAAGCTAGAGACCTTTCTCTAATGTAAACATAAGAGAAAAAATTATAACAAAAGATAAACACCTGCTGGATCCGTGAGAAAGCCTGGGATGAGGAGGTGTTACTTCTTCTGACCAATGATTCTTTTCTGCTTTGTTTTGCACAATCTATTTTATTTAAAGCCGTGGATTTCTTCAATAAATTGCCCTCTTTCTTGCTTCATGCGGGAGAGTGCCATGTTGCTCTGTGTCCTCTTGCGGCTCCCTGTACACCTTACACTTTTTCAACCCCGAGTTTGTACACAAGAGCCAGGTGCTGGTGAGAGGGCAGTGGGTCATCCCCTGTGCCACTGGTGCAGCCCTCCCGTGCCCCGGGATGCTGGGGTGAGGCTCTGGGAGCAGCAGCGTCCCCCTGATGAACTCCATCTGTATTCCATAGGAACACCATCCTACAGCCCCCAGAATGGACCCACCTCAAATGCTACCACGGCGAGGCAGCAACGATCTGGTCCCTGGGTATCCTGCTGTACCAGATGGTCTGCGGGAAGCACCTGTTCAAGAGGGGCCAGGACATCATCTGGGGCCAGCTCGAGTTCCCACAACGGCTCTCTCAAGGTGGATCCTCATCTCTGGGCACAGGGGAAAACCAGTGCTGGGAGACAGCAGCGGGCTCGTGAGCATCCTGCTCTGGCAGCTGCTGAGGAGGTGGCACATATCCTGCTCTCCTCCAAAACAGGGAATTGACTGGAAAGTTTAGGCCCAGCTCAGAGCACATCCAGCAGAGCCTGGGAATGGGAACAGTGGGGCAAAGTGAACAGGATCCTTCTCCAACTGACTGGTGATTTCTGGTTTCTCTCCCCAGAGTGCCAAGATGTCATCAGTTGGTGTTTATCCATGCGCTCCTTGGACAGGCCATCCGTGGAAGATCTATTCTATGACCCTTGGCTGCAGGATGTTGATCTGCCCGAGAAAATGGGAGAGATTCACAGGCACTGTTTGATCCAGGAGCCTGGATCAAACAGCTCCACACATCTCTTGGTGATAAGAAGCAAAGTCCTGCCTGTACCATGGAGCAGGGGTCATCAGATGGGAACATCTGTTCTGGAGCTGAGCTGGTCTTGTAAGCGCTGGTGGCCACCATCCAATCTGGTTTTACTTGTCCTGGTTCAGTGACGGCTGAGTCCCTGGGCAGAGCACTGACAGCCTGGCCTGGGCCCCAGGGAAGGAGAAACAGCCCCTGGAGAAGCTGGACCAGGTGGGGCTGCTGCAAGGACAAGCCCAAGGATGACAACCTCTTCCTTGACCTGGCCACTGGCAGCTGGAGATGATCAACTTTGATTCTGGCACCTTCTTCAAAGACATGATCCACACCCAATTTGCAGGTGAGTCCACAGCCAGGGGGATGCTCCCAGATCTGGGCATGGTTGGGCATCAAAGGTTTCCCCCTTTACTGAGTGGATGCAACAAATTCTTCAGTGGGCTGTCAAGCTGCTTTTTGGCTCTGGGCAGCTGCTGAAGGGCTGGATGTGCCATGGCCAGCTGCAGGCTGGGCACATGTGCTGCTCCCAGAGGCAGCAGTGACTGGGGGGTTTGTGCCCAGCTCTGGGCACCACGGGTGGCTGGGACAAGGGGGACAGGAGCCTTCAGCTGACAGGTGGGTTCTGGTTTCTCTCCTTGCAGCCGGGCTCTGCGGATGCTGAGGCAGCTCTGGGCTTTGCCAGGGCTTTGCTGGGCTCAGCCCTGGGCACAGCTGGGCCTGCTCTGCCCTCACATGGCTCTGACAGCTTTGCATCAGACGAGTCCGTTCTGAGCACACCGCCTGAGCTTTCTGCTTTTGCAGGTGAGTGAGACTCTCCTGCAGGCCAAGACGTTGCAGTTAGGGACACACACCCAATTGGCAAGAACCCAAATTCTCCACAGTCCCAACTGAACGCCTGGATCTCCACAGGATGTTTTGTGTCCCCCACTCTTCATTCCTTTCTGGCTGGAATGGTGCAGTTGCACTTTCTTCCTCCTCTAGAAGGGCCAAGAGTGGGCAAAACCTGGCGAGTGGGCCGTGTTCCTAAGGCAGAGCAGTCTGGAGCTGATGGATGGAGAATTGCCCTTCTGCCCTTCCAAAAGAGAGAAAAAAGCTGTAAGTGGGACTTTCCATCCTTAAGAAATCACTGACAATTTCAAAGGAAATGTGCACCTCATTTGAAGGGTGAGAAGGAAGGACATCTTCTAAAGGATTTGGGGTTTGACAGAGTTTAGATTCCCAGTCCTGCTTGAAGCTGGCAGGGCCCAAAGCAATTTCCTCTTGTTTCAACCACAATTTTAAATAACAATATTGGAAATAAACCCCAAAATTGTTTTTAAAAAGCTGATGAAGTCAGTAAGATGGATTCATACCATCAGCACATTTACAAAGTAAATAACTTAGTTCTTGTTTTGAAAGATCAGTTACCCCTTCATCCAAAGGCATGAACTATTTTTCACTAACACTTTGTTTTGTTTTTATCTTTCACATTTTTGTTGTGTTTTTTTCCTTTTCTTTTTCCTTCTTTTTTTTCCCAACAACAGGAAACATATCCTAACAAAGGAGTGTCTTTTGCTCCTGATTCTCCTGTGGAGCAGCTCCTTCCCACTGGCTGAGCTGTTCAGGCAGAGCCCAGCAGCTCCTGGCCCTGCAGGGCTGAGGCTTTTCCCTGTTGCTGGGCACAGACTGATGGAGCAGCACTGCTGAACACGGGGACACATGGAGGGACCAGGACCAGCTGCCTTTGTCCACCTGGAGCTCCAAGGCCCAAACTCTGAGCAGACAGGGCTGGAAGAGACTCGCAGGCTCCCTGTTTGCTGTGCTGCCCTACTTGTGCCCAGCCCAGCTCTGTGTGGGGCAGAGGGAGAACAAGGGGCAGCTCCCTCCCAGCCCCCAGCCCAGGGACCCCTCTGGCCCCGGGGCTTGGGGCACTGTCAGCACCTGCTGCTCCAGCCACCGCTTCTGCTGGCACTGACAGCAACAGCCAAATTGTGGCTGATCCTGAGGGAGCAGCAGCAGTGCCTGGATCTGATCCCTGACTCTGGGACAGGGCTGTGACCCCCACAGCAGCAGCAGCAGCAACACATGGACCTGACTTTCAGCACAGCCCCTGGCACTGTTCCTTCCCATGTGCAGGGGTGTCACAGCAGCCTGGGGCACCTGGGAGCCCCCAGTGCCAGCAGGGACTGGAGATGGCAGCCCTGGGCTCCTGGAGCTTGTGCAGGGAACAGAGGTGGGGACTCCCTGTCCATGTGGAGCTTCCAGATGGAAAAGGCTGCTGTGAGCAGGCAGCTCCAAGGGCACAGAAAGGAGGGGCTGGAGCCCTTGATCTGTGCCAGTTCCACAGTCCTGGGCAGCAGCCACCGCGCCCCAGGGGAACAGAGGGCACAGCAAGAGGGACAAAACCAGCCAAGGTCAGAGACTGGGAAGAGCCAGAGCTGGGAGCAGGAACAGCTGCTTCACTGCACCCTTGGAGAAAGCTCTTGGTTGGTTCAAAGTGCTGGAAAGCATGAAGGGCAGAGGAGGCCACACCAAACAATGCTCCTGGTTCCACAGCCTCCCCTCTCAGTGTCCCAGAAGGAATTGGATGAAGTGTGTTCTTCTATCTGAGTTGTCTCGTTCAGCATGAGCAGCTTAGCTAAAGGAGCTAAGGAGCTGAAGCCTTAGGCCTCAAGAGCTGACCAAGAGGAGACTTTTGGACCAAAGTAATGCTGCTAACATGGACCTGAATGCAGTAGATGGAATCCTGGAATTATAGAGTCCTTTCTGTTGGGAAAGACCTCTGAGCTCACCCAGTCCAGCTGTTCACCCAGCACTGCCAAGCCCAGCACTAAATCACATCCCTGTAGCCTGGACAAGAGACCCTGAGCCGAAGGTGATCTCTGGATGAACCTTCCAAACAAATGTTATCTTTGTATCCACTCATTAACGAAATGTGCATGGTCGTTGGCACTGTGACAGATCTATGCAGTGGAGTAGGCAGTTAAAAGAGGCTGAACCACTGGATGTCTTCATATGCATCCAAAAATTGCATATGGAAAAAGGAAAAGAACTTGTGGATTTGGGATGATGAGGATGGATTTTGTTAACAGCATATTGGAAACAGCACCAACAGAAGCAACAATTTTTGTTGGAACACTCCCACAGGGAGCCACAGAAGATGTTTTAATCTCGAGCTTGAATTTCTTTGTGCTAGTGAAATAATAATGATATCATATTTTATATATATATATGTATCTATTAAATATAATCAAATAATATTTTTATTTGTAGATAAAGTAAATAATAACAATGTGAAATAATACTGACAATACTAATATGTTAGCTTTGGTTGCTCAGGGATGTAACACTGAATACCTACAGAAAAGCACTAACAAGGATATAAAGGTCACTGGTAAACTTTGTGAGATTGTTTATATTGAATAAAGGAGGAAGGGATGGAATTGGCTGTTTTAATGGGGTTTGCTGATACTGTGACGTGAAACGTGTTGTCTGTTTCTGTGGAAATTACAGTGATTAAGACTGCTGAGTTTTTCATATACCAGGCTATCTACAAGCTGCAGGATTGGTTGAACAGATGAATGTTTATTAAGAGTGCAGTTGAAAAAATGAGGAGATGAGAACCTGTCCTGATGGAGAACCCATCTCCCAGATGTGCTCCATACCCTTAACAATGGGCCCACTGGGAAATGGAAAGCCCCTGGATGTGCATGGCTGCACCCAGTGTGCAAATACAGCCATGGCCAGGGAGATTTGGACTTGCTGGGAAATTGTTCTGGCTGTGATGGCCACTGACAGGACCTCCCCAGAGGCTACAGGGGTGGACTTTGATGCATTGGAATTAATTAGGATAAATCAGAAGCAAATGAGAGTTATCAATACAGAAAGAGGAATTCCGATTCTTCCAGGACACCTTGGCTGGTGTCTGAGAACTGCTCACTGGAGCTTGACCTTGCAAAGTGCTCATGTGATGGGAAAAGTACAGTAATTTCATGACTATAAGGCGCACCGGATTATAAGGTGCACTTCCGGGTTTTGATCATAATTTTAGACTTTAAGGTGCACCTTATAGTCATGAAATTGCTATAATTGATGCAGATGGTTGTAAGGGTCGGTCCAAAGATTGCCTGATCTGCCTCACAATCATCGTCAGAGACTGAGACCCTTGAGACCCCTGGACCCCACCTCTCACTCTGGGCAGGAGTTCTGGCCTGACCAAGGTGGGTGCTTGCCAAGGGACTGTGTAGAGGTGTGTGTGCTGGACTGTCATGGTACAACGGCTCGAGCAGGTATGGGGCTACAACAGCCGTACTTTCTGCACCTGATTCTTGAAGCCATGGTCCTCTGAACACAATAGTCCATAAATCTCCCCAGATTTTGGCCAGCGGCCCCTCGCCTTGAAATGGAGTATATAATTATCACTCTCAGAAGAGACCTTGGAGACTTCTTTCTCCCCACGGATGGAAGACATTGTCAGATGATCTGAGGACGTCCCATCTGTTGGTAGCTATTCCCCCCTATTCTTTCTGTCTCCCTGTCTCCCTGTCCCCCTGTCTCTCTGTCTCTCTTTCTCTCTTTCTCTCTGTCTCTCTGTCTCTGTCTTTCTCTGTCTTTCTCTTTCTCTCTTTGTCACCTTTTTATCTCTCTCCTTCTCATCATTACTCCAAAACTGAATTGTCGGCCCTCAATAAATTGCTTTGCTGCTTGCTACTGAACAAAACCTTAGTCTCTTGCTGTTGTCTTTTGCACCCTGTGGTCGAACGAACCATCACGACCCCCACTCAGGTTGTGCGGACCGTGACAATTGTCAAGGAGAAATCGAAGTAATCCTTTTAAACAATAGTGAACAAGATTGGATTATTTAGCCCTATGACACAGTAGCCCGACTATTGATACTCCAGTTTTAAAAACAATAGTGAAAAAAGGAGATCCACCTCAAATAAGCACTGTTTGTGGAGATAAAGGGTTTGGATCCAACAGTGCTAATAATGGAGCCAAAGTGTGGGTGCAAAGGCCAAATGGCCCTCCCAAGCCATCTGGAGGAACAGCTCTGGGGAAAGACAACACTGTTTGAATCCTGAAACCTGGGCAGGAACGATGGGAATATGTCCCTGCAGCCAAGTGCTCATGTGAGGACAAGTGGATGTTATGGGATATTGTTTTACAGATCCTGCCAGACCAAATCTCTCTGTTTGCCCCAACAGTCCCTTTGGAAAATGCTCTGATCCACGGGGCTCCCTGTGAAGGCTGATGTGACACTGAGGGACTTCCACAGGAATTCCAGCCAGGAGCCTGGGACTCCAAAGGGACTGGGACCCAGCACCTCTCCAGCCAGAGGGGAAAGGACCCCACCAAGCCTTGTCAGCCACAGACAGCGCAGTGAAGTTGAACAGCAAAGGACCTTGGGAACATTATTCTGGATTTAAAAAGGTACCAGCTCCATGGACAATGGAATTGTTGTTCTTAACCCAGATGAGATTGAGGAAAAAGAATGAGTAACCTTGTCACTAAAGTACTGCTCATGTCTGTAAGTTCTATCTTGAGAGTCAGCCAGAATCTTTTGTTCACCAGAAATGCCTCTAGAGTTTCACCAAGGATTAGTCATGAAATTATTGTGAAAAATTAAAGATCTAAGTAGCCAAAATATTCAATTTAACTAATTACTGGGTATGTTCTCAACTAATGTTGGGAGGAATGGGGATCCCTTGGAGGGCCCACCCTGTGGGGTGGCCACAGCTCTCAATGGGCTCTGACTCATGACAGAGCCAGTGCAGGGACAATTACAGAAAACTGTGCTGTGGAACAAAGGAATACAGTTATCAGTTTTATAGGATTCACTAAGATTTCCTTTCAGTAGAAACTGAACCCTGTTAGAGTTAGAGGCCACAATGTGAAATTATTTCTGTCTTTTACTGTAAGCTTTGATTTTTGTCTCTGGCAGGTGTTTTACTAGCATCTGAGAGTGCAGATATCGATTAACAGACTCTCAGCAGTTTACATTAGCCAGCAGATAAAGACTGGAGGCCCTTTACACAATGCGTTCCACAATAATTTTTATTTCATGTGAAGGGTGGTTTAGCAGGGGTCCTCAGAGACAAAGGGAAGACAGTCATATTTTTAGGTTTGAGAAGGATTGAAATTACAGCCAATAGAAAGTTAATACAAAAAACTGCACCCAATCTAAGTCAAAAGTTCTAAAGGTGAACTGACCAATCACACAAATGAATTTCTAGCCAATTATCTTCCAAAGTGATAGGAGAGTGACCAAATTCTTAAGGAATTCGGCTCAGCCTTAGTATCTAGGAGACCTTATCTATTAAAGTAAGTTCCAGGGACCAGGGGAAGATGGCTTTGGAAGAATTGTATCATCCATACTTTACCATCTCTCCCAATGTCAGTAGAACTTGGGGTGCTGGAGCTGCTCAGGGTCAGTGTTACAGCACTCCCAGCTGCAGGACCACTGTGAAACTCCTCTGGCCCAAAGGCACCAGGGACACATCAGGAGCACAGGGAGGAGCCCTGGATCCATCAGCAGCCCACAGTGGGAAATAGGGAATCAGACCTCTGGTACTGGGAATGGGAGCTACTGGATGTGCACAGACATTGCCTGTAAATGGTTCCTAAAGGATGTCTTGGGTCCTGTTTCCAGGCAATGTTGATGCCTCCCTTGAGGGTACTTCAGCAACAGCCACCAGGAAGAGTTAGGACTAAGAGAACATTTTTCCCCTAAAGAGTGCCTTTGCTCTCAAAAAGCCAAAGACTCTGGTTCACCCTGTGCCCCAGGTGCACTGCCTCATCCTGTGGAGTTTACATTAAAGGGCTATATTGATTATTAGAAGAAGTAGGAAATGATACCGTGAAAATATCCAATAATGCATTCTATGAGCTCCAACAAACACAAATGGGGGCTCTACAGAACTGCATGGTTTTGGATTATCTGCTTGCTGGCCAAGGAGGAGCCTGGGCTATCATGGGACAGGAATGTTGCACTTCTATCAGCGATGAGTTTGAAGTCCAACAATCAGGAATCACCTCAATAGAAAGAGCAGTAGAAGAGTGGCAGAAAGAAGAAAATTCTTTTTGGTGAGATTGGCTTAATGGCTGCCAAACTGGAGGCTGCTGTGAAATGCATTTGTGGCAGCCACTGTAATCTTTGCAATGTGAGCACTTGATGTGTTATGATTCCATGGTAGAGTTGTTGTGACACTTTGTGCTGGGAAATGGAGTATTGAGACTTGTCTAAAAAGAAGCATAGTCTCAAGAAAAAGTAGGGATTTGATAAAAAATAGAGAATAGCAACTAATGAGACATACTTGAAAAAGAATGTGACTTACAGCTCTGAGTAATGAACTTGAGCAGCACTTACAGTAATTTCACGAATACAAGCCGCAGCAATTTGCTAAAAATTTTGGTGGAAACCCGGAAGTGCGGCCAATATTCTGGGGCGGCTAATATATGAACAATATTCTAAAAACTGCCAACACGGAAGTGAGAGCCCGCGGCAGCCCCAAGCCAAGCTGGAACCCGGCCGGCCCCGGCAGAGGTGGGAAAGCCTGGCAGAGGCGGGGCCAGCAGTGCGGGGGGCGGGCGGCAGAGCCTGAGCCAGCAGGGCGGGGCAGGGGGGGGGCGGCAGAGCCCGGGCCAGCAGGGCGGGGGAGCCCGGGAGAACTGGGGCTAGCAGTGCAGGGGAGCATGGCAGAAGCAGGAAGGCCGGCGGGTGGGGCTGCCCGGCGGCGGGGAGAAGCCTGGTAGAAGCAGGGCTGGCAGTGCGCGGGAGCCCAGGAGAACCGGGGCCAGCAGCGTGGGGGAGCCCGGCGGTGCGGCGGCCAGCAGTGCTGGCCAGGGCGAGCAAACGCGGCAGCGGCGGTGCAGACGGGAGCAGGGAGCCAGGGAGCCTGGCGGCAGCGGCGACAGCAGCACCGCCCACAGGGCGAGCAAACGCGGCAGCGGCAGTGCAGACGGGAGCAGGGAGCCTGGTGGCGGCGGCGGCAGCATTGCCTGGCCGGCCCAGCCGAGCTGTAGCGCCGAGCTGGGCCATCCACCCCTGTCGGCAACCATGAGCGGGCTGAGCCTGCCTGGCCCCGCCCCGAGCCAGTAAACCCCGCTATGCTGTGATCCTGTTACTAATTGGCAAATTTGTGAAAGCTGTGCACGGATTCTCGCTACGAACGAAAGTGCGGCTAATATTCGGGTGCGGCTTATCTATTGACAAAGACAGCAACATTGTCGAGGCACCGGAAGTGCGGCTTATACTCCGTGCGGCTTGTATTCGTGAAACTACTGTAATTGAAGAACAAGAGGTGATGCCTTTATGCCTCATACCTAAATCTAAGACTCAGTTATTGAAAGAATTGTGATGAAGGTTGTAGTTCATGCCTCAGTCAAAGCACTGATTGAAGTACCAAGGCCTAAACACCAGGCCCTGAGGCAAAGCTGACCTCTAGATGAACCTTCTGACCAAAAGTTATATTGTTATCTGGTCATTAATGAATCATTTTTAGCAATATGATCTGTGTATCTCTGCATTGGTGAAACATGGATTGACCTTTCTGTGTTTAGAAGCTGAACAAGGTCCTATCTGGCCTTGTTTAGGGGTGTTTGGTCAAAGTCAACGCCCTTGGTTCCTCCTTGAGTCCCGGCCAGGCTTTGGGAGAAACCAAACAGAAGATTTAAACCGATGTTCCTGCACTAGAAGTGCTGTCAGATTGTTTATTCAGCACTGTCAGAGCTGGGCCCTCTCCCAGCAGGGTTGGAAGCCTCACCTGTGGCTGGAGGCACCTGCAGGAATTCCCAGTGTCCGGGAGTGGCTCTGCAGTTCTGGCTGTGCCAGCTTCCCCCAGCTGATGTGTGGGTCTGGGTGATGGTAAAGTCTGGGGGTGACTGCTGATGGATCATTCTAAATCACTGTGGGCAATTTTTGGTAGTAATGATTGGGTGCATTGCTGAGCTTCTCTTTCTGTGATTCTTTGCAGTTTTATGTTATATAAATTACACTGATTCGTTCAGTTGGTGTCTGTGTCTTTGGTGCTGACCCTGCCCACTGGTGAAACTGAGTCCCATCATGCCTAAGTGTTACCTGTGAGGACAAACACCATCACTCCAAATGTCCCCTCCTTTCTGCCTTCTTCCCCCCACGTTGTACACGGAGCATGATGTCCCATGGTCTGGGATATCCCTGGGGTCAGTTGGGGTCACCTGTCCTGGCTGTGTCCCCTCCCAAGCTCCCCTGCAGCCCCAGCCCCTCCCCAGTGTGGCTGGATGAGGGGCAGGAAAGGCCTTGGCTGTGTGCAAGCTCAGCAAGAACAAAAGCATCTCTGTGTGATCAACCCTGTGCTCAGCACCCGCCCCAGCAGTGTCTCAGTGCCAGCGTCCGTGGCATCAGCCCCTCCAAGGGGTTCCCATGGCAGCTCCATGCCAGTGACCCAGGTGTCCTGTCCCAGGGATGGCTGCCATGGAAACAGTGCCCACTGACCTTTCTGTCTGGCTGAGCTGGCCTTTGGGCCTGGCCCTGGGCTTTGCTGCTGGTCCCGCTGCGCCTGAGCAGCCAGCGCGGCACGGGGCAGGTGGCCATGGCACAAGCCCCCAGCCAGGGATCCCCTCTGGCTCTGGGCAGTGACACCAGCCCTGAGCAAGGGGCCCAGGGCAGCTTTCCATGGCACCCAGCCAGCACAATGGCTCCAGGCCTTGGTTGCTGTGGCTCCAAACTAAGGAAGGGTCTCTGTGGCTGTTCCAGGGCCCCTGAGTGCATCAACGAGTGTCAGTGCAATTGTACCTGGAACAGCCCCGGCACCGCTCTGGCCTGAGCCTGCCGTGGCAGCCGAGGACACAACAGCTCTGCATGCAAGTGGCCATGGAACCTGACTGCAGAAATGGGTCCTTGGGGTGGTTTCCAAGGAAACTTGAACTGATGAGGGTTGGCATGGCACCCAAACCCAGCAGTGGGGTCAGTGCAGGGTCCACGGCACCAGTCCCTTGCAACGGCCCAGTGCAGGTTGGGATGATGATCCACCCTCCCAGCTGGCCCAGGGCAGCTCTGCAGTGCTCTTGGCTGTGCCTTGGGCTTGGCACACACTTGAGGAGGGTGTCTGTTTTCAGTGGAGAAACTTCTACTTTGAAGCAATCTGAACTGTTTTCAATTGCTGCAAAGAAAAAAGAGGAAAACCCTTCTTTGGCTATGTGCAGCCAGTTCTCCAAGCAAAGCAGGTTCTCTGATCAGGCCAGGCCTCCTTAGGAGAGACCCTGGATCAACATCAATCACAGTATGCTGCAATCACCTCTTCTCTAAAGAGAAATTTAATAAAATACACCCTGTAAAAAAAGACTGCATATTTATTAGAAGCTCTTTGAAGTATAGTAGAAAATCTTCCTAATGAACTGCAGTAGACCAGAGGGAAATCAAGGCCAAGCCATGGCTTGTTAAGACTTGCTTTATCCTGATGAGCCCTTTGCATTTGGAGCTGAGCCCTTGAGCCTCAGGCGCTGAGAGGAGACTGCACAAACCTTTCCAGGAGACAAAGTCAGAAAAAGAATGCAAAGTGTCTTAAGGCATTTATGGATCCCACTGAAGTCCAGCCCCAGCACAGGCTCCTCATGGACTCCTTGGAGGAGAGAATTGGAGGCAAGGATTGCTCAAAAACCTCTCAGAGACTCCCCATGGGAAGGAAAATGCAAAGTACCTTAAAATACCTTGAGTATCTCAAAGCATTAATGAGCCCCCCGAGTGTCAATCCAGAGCTCTCAAGGGACTCCTTACAGTAGATAATTGGAGGTCATGATTGCACAAACCTCTACAAACCTTTCATGGGGTCGGTATCAAAAGGGAAACACCTAATACTTTAAAAATCTGAAGTACCCTGAAGCATTAATGAGCCCCACTGAGTGTTGTTACTGACTAAGAATCTCAAGGGACTAATTAGAGCAGATAAATGCAAGCCATGATTGCACAAAGCTCTCAGAGACTGCAGGGCAAAAGCTAAGGCCAAAGTCCTTTGAAAAACCTGCAGTGGCTGGGAGCCAGGGCCCCCAGGGCCGTTCCTGACCAGGGCTCCCCAGGGACTCGTCCCAGCACATCCCTGAGGCCCCTGGGCTGTGGGGCAGGGGAGGAGGCTGAGGGCAGGACAAGGGGTGACAGTGCCCAGCCTTGCTGGGGCTGTGCCAGGAGGCCCCAGTGCCTCAGGACAAGGTGTCTCCTCACAGCCCTTGGTGGCACAGACGCTGCTGTGCCCCAGGGCACCAAGACTTGGCTTCTCCTGGGCACTGCCAGTCTTGCCAGGGCCCTTGGCCATGTCCAGCACAGCTTGTCCTGTGCTGTCCCACAGCTGCTGCTGTGTCCCTGCAGGCTGCACACTCCCATCTCGCTGCGCCCTGGCTCTGCCCTGCCATTGCCCACCCTGCCCTGACTTCTGCCTAGGGTGTCTCTGCAAGCCCCCAGCCAATGGGCTGGGGATGGCCAAGCGTTCCCTAGGGCACAGGGAGGGGACAGCTTGGCTGGGGTGACCCAAGGGATCTCCCATTCCATGTGATGTCATGGTCAGCAATAAACTGAGGGAAAGGAAGGGAGTGAGAGTGTCTCAGAATTTTCTGTATTAATACATTTGTCTTCCAAAGCAACCACTACATCTACTGAATTCTTGCCTCCCTGTGGTTTTCTTTGCTTCTGCATCTGACCTTTGCTTTTTACTTCCCTGCCCCGACCATTAATCTCTCTTTAGGCTGACCCACAGTTTTTCAGCTTATTTTCTCTTGTAGTCTGACTGAGGAGAGACAGTGACAGAGACACTTGGCTGTCACTTGATGGACACAGAGGTTTAACCACGGTGACCTTTCCTAACCCTTCTCTTATGGACACACCCAGCAATGTCAGGGCTCTGTCAGATGCCCACCCCTGAGTGGGGCTCATGCCCTGCTCACACCCCAGGGGTGTCCAGGGACAGACACGAGTCCTTCCCTGGTGCACACACACACAGTTCATTGCAGCATGGGCAGGGGCTCCCCAGGCTCTGCTGCTACTGCCAGAGCCTGGCAGGGACCTCAGCCATATAGGTGTCACCCTGCCCTGCCCGAGATACCCCATGCCTGGAGATGGACACGGGAAGCTCTAGGCACAGGAGCTCATCCCAGCTCTGCATCCAGGGGTGCCTAGGGGACATTACTCTCTGGAAACTCCAGGAATAGCTGAAGGTGCTTGTGCACACTGGGTTTATATTCTCTCTCACACACACAGGGTGTTCAGGGCTGTGGAATGTCCCTGCACTTCAAACACAGACTCCTGACCCGGTCACTTAATGTCCCTCCACGGAGGGAAGAACAACCCCTGTGACCTGGGGTGAGAGGCCACTGCTGGAAGCGGTGCTGGCTTTGCAAGGACACTGCTGGGACAGCTCCACCCTGAACACTGACACACTTTTGCTGCTCACTGCTGGTTTCCTCTCCAAGCACTGTGTTGGGCACATTCTTGAAAGTAAATTGGGAAGAAGATTGAAGCTTTCAGGCCCTGCGCTTGGGAGATGCCCCTGCATCACAGCAGGACTGGGAGCGAGCTGAGAGAGCCCTGAGACCTTAAACAACACAGGGGCTCTGAATGGGAGTGTGGAAGTGAAGGAAGAGGAGGTTGCAGAGGAGAAGCCCTGGGGTTCCCTGGCAATGCTGTTCTGCTTGGACTCTTATCCCCCAGCTCTGCCCAGAGGCACCAACCCAGCAGGTCCAGAGAAGTCAGAGAGGAAAGATGTCAAGCAAACAAGACAGCACAGAGTTCTTTCTTTCATTTCAGCACACACATATTGTAGTACAGCTCCCAGTTTCTACAGTCTCTGAGTTACACTAGAAGGACAAATACTGAAGTATTTGACTGAATGGTCAAAGATTTTTGTGTGAACGAATTCTCAGCAGTGTAACATCTGTGTCAGCAGCAAAAATACAGGACACAAAGTGGGCATTAATGAGCATAATGGGCATAAGAACAGCTATGCAGAAGAATGACAGTTCATTGCTTCTGAAAACCACCCAATGATCATTTTCCCCAGGGCATCCTTGAGCTTGGTTCCTCAGGCTGTAGATGGGGGGGTTCAGGGTTGGAGGCATCACTGAGTACAGGAATTGACAGTGCCAGACCGAGGGATGGGGAAGAGATGGAGGGGAGCTTCAGGTAGGCAAACATGACAGTACTGAGGAATAGAGTGGCCAAGGCCAGGTGAGGGAAGGAAGCGGAAGAGGCTTTGTGCTATCAGTGCTCAGAGGGGATCCTCAGCATGGCCCTGAAGATCTGCACATAGGAGAAAACAATGAATACAAAACAACCAAATGCTAAACAGGTACGGTAAGAAGGCAAATTTCCCTGAGGTAGAATTTGGAGTAGAAGAGCTTGAGGATCTGTGGGATTTCACTGAAGAACTGGCCCAGGGCATACCCCTTGCACAGGTGATGTACCAAAATATGAGTATTGGTCCAATACCGATACTCAACTGTGATGGACTAAAGACTCTAACAATTTAAAGTTAGAAAGTGTATGTTTATTCAGCAGTGGGCAGCAGCGTGAGGTAACCCCCTAATATGCACTGCAAAATTACAGGTAAACAGAGTCTATTTATTGACAAAGGCTTCAAGCAAATATTCATAACAGCCCGTCCTGCTGCAGCACCAGCCCCCAGCAGCCAGCCCACAGCCACCAGTGCTGCAGCACCAGCCTGCAGTCATCGTTCGGCAGTGTCACAGACAAGCAGGCGCCGCTGCTCGGAAATCGCACCCAGGCACTCACAAAAGCCCCAAGGGCTCGCTGGGGATTGCAACACGCACACTGCACCTGTCCCTGTCTTCTGTTTCTGTCTTGGTCTCACTTTTCCCTCTCTGCTCTCTCTTCTGTCCCCCTTTGGTGAGAACACTTCCCATCCTTTATCAATAAACAGTTCTCAGATCTGATATTGCCGCATTTGTGCTTCATTTTCATCTGAGCAATCGACCAGAAAGAATCCTCACCGAGTCCCCTTTTGACAGCGGGTCGGGACAGGGGTGTTGGGAGGGGGATGGGAACCCCTGGGTGTGCTGCCAGCACTGCGGCCAGAGAATGGGGAAGTCACTGAGGGCACTTGGAGCACTCGGATGGGGCTTGGGGAGTCCCTGCAGGTGAGGGCAAGGGGATGGGGGAACCCCTGGGGTACTGGGAGAGGTAATGGGGAGCACAGGGTGCCCTGTGTAGCCTCCTCCTGACTCATGAAAACCTCTCTGGGAAGGATGGGCAAGCACAGGAGCCATGGAGGGAGCCCCCCGTGTCACCCAGTGCCTCCCCCTTCCCAGAGTGTCACAACTTTTGCTGTAGATTGCCATAGATGTCACTGGGTTCCCAAGGTTGCCCATGTGGCCCCCGCAGCTCCATGTAGGTGGCCTGAGGATCCTCCAGCGGGGGGGCCCTGTGGGAATAAGGGGGTGTGAGGGAGGGGATGGGAAGTCCTGGGGGTTTGGGGAAAACCCAAATCATGGTCAGAGCCTGCACTCACCTTTCCTGGTGCTTCCTGGCAACTGCAAAGGAAAACTGGAGGGGTGACTTTGATTCTCCATCCACCCTCGGCAATCCTGAACCACCACCAGACCCTCAATTCCCTCCAGGTCCCCCCAGTATCCCAGATGCCCCCCAGAAACCCTGAACCACCCCACTTCCCCAACACCCTGAGCCCCCAGAACCCCAAGTCTGGCAGGGAGGGGCACCCCCTGAATTCCCCAAAATGCCCTGAGAGAACCCCCAACATCCCTGCACAACCCGTCAGGACGTCCCCAGACACCCCAGGGCCCTGAGCCAAGGTCACTGGAGCCTCAGTCCCTCCCGAGTCAGGGCTGTGGGTGCCACCCCCCCTTCTCTGGGGGCCTTCCCACTACTCTTCACGACCCCCCATCCCCAATTGTCACCCATCCTTGCGGTGCCACCAATGCATGGCCACAATGATACCCATGGGCAGGACCAGGAACAGCAGGGACCCAGTGACCACTGCAGGCACTGCAGGAAATAGAGGGGGACACACTGGGGTCAGCAGGGTCACCCCAGAGGTTCTTCAATCCCAGAGACCTCATGAGTTCCCCTCCTGTGCCCTGTCCCATTGGTGTCACTGCCAGGGACAGAGCGGGGGTGACCCTGGGTCATCTGTGATCCGGGGATCTCAGACCCACATGGGAACCCCGTGTGACCCCACCTGTGTTCCAGCGGTGTCCAGTGGTTCCCTGTGGTGTCACCTCCAGGGCCAGCTCTGGGCTGAGTGCCCGGAACACGCGGTGCCCGTCCTGTCCCAGCTGGTTGGTGGCCACGCACTGGTAGGTGCCCGAATGTCCCACATGGACGGCCCCAAGCTCCAGAAGGGGACCCCGGGCCACCTGGTGCCCGTTGTGCAGCCAGGTGAAGGTGACAGGGGCTGAGTACAACTGCACCGAGCAGCGCAGGGTCACGGGGTCACCTGGGCACACCTGGAGTGCCGGGGGACCGGGGGTGATGGTGGCATTGGCCACGGGCACTGCAGGGACACAGACAGGGCTGAGGTCAGAAGGAGGGGCTGGTACCCTGTGTAGGGGCAGGGAATGGGGCGAGGGAGTGTCTGATGGGGGGGATGTGCGAGCCTGCTCATGGTGGCACCTGGAGACAGAGGAAGCCTTTCAGCGAGGACTGTGACTTCTGGTGGTGTTTACCAGTCACCCCTTGGGGATGCTGTGGGTGAGGGCATCCAGAGCCAGAGGGTCCTGGCCACCCAGGACAGTGACATTCAGGTGGACACTTTCAGCCATGCTGTCCCCACTGTTAGTGGACACTGTCATTGTCCCCAGTGTGCCGCAGCTCAATGCAGGGGCCGGTGCCCAGTGGTCTTCCTGGGCCCACCCTGGGACCAGGAGAAGGACGGGGATCTGACCCATTGCCACCGAGCAGCTCAGCACCAGGTGGTCCTCCAGTGCCACCTGTCCCCCAGAGGGCTGCACCGACAGGGACACCCTGAGAGCCAAACCCCTACAGGCGGATGTAGGTGGGATGGGGGATCTGGGAGGGGTGGGACATATGGGAAGTAGCAGGATGGGAGTACGAGGGGGTAGGAGGGGACCCATTGAAGGAAAAGTGGTCCGCGGGAGAGGTGGAGTTGAGGCAGGCAGGGATGAGGGACACGAGATGGGACAGAGAGAACCCAGGGAGGGACTGGGGGGAAGCAGGGAGTGGTGGAAGCAAACCAACTAGGGAAGGGAGTGCAGAGGATGGAGCTGGGAACTCAGAAGGGGTATGGGATGCTGGGCAGGGATGGGGGGGAACTGGAGAGGGACAAGGACAAAGACGGAAGGAACTGAGACAGACATGGGAAGGTCTGGGTGACCCAGGGAGGGATGAAAGGAGGGATGAGGGAATCAGGAACTGGTGGGGGAAAGCTGGGAAGGTGTTGGGGATTCCCGTCCCCATTCCCACACTCACCATGTACTGTCACTGTCACTGTCACCGACGTTGACATCTCCCACCACCGTGATGGCCCAGAGTTCACCCAACCCCCACAGCGGTAGCGGCCACTGTGGTGCAGCTGCAGGGGTGACAGGGACACCTCGGTCCCACAGAGGGGCCCCCCCAGATCCTTGTCCCCGTGGTAAAATCGTACTCCAGTGATCCTGCCATCCTGCCAGCCCCGGCAGCGCAGTGTCACCGTGTCCCCCTCCAGCAGTGCCCGTGCTGGCAGCTGCAGCACAAGACGCTCTGTGGCACAGGAAGGACCTGTCAAATCTGGGGAGTCTGCGGGGTCCCAAATATCTTGGGAGGCACCAGGGGACCCCCATTGCACCAGGGGTCTCAGTGCACTGGGATGCTCTGGGATGTCCACTTGTGCAGGTTACAGGGTCTGGTCACACAGGGATGTGACCCAGGGATGGAGCCCACCCAGAGCTGTCAGGGACCCTGAGGGTGCCAGGGCAAACATGCCCCCTCACCATTTAACACCCTCACAGCAGGGCTAAGACCACTGCCAGGTCTGTCACACTGGTAGGCGCCACTCTCGGTGACATCAAAGCAGTCAGGTCTCTTCTGTTACCAGAGCCCCCTGCCCTTGTACCAGGACGTGGCACCGGCGGTCCCCGAGCCCTGGCAGGTCAGTGTCACCCGGTCCCACAGCACCGCCGGCATCCAGGGAGGCTCCACCAGGAGCTGGGGGGTCTGGGTACCTGCAGGTGACAGGGGACACCAGCCTGCCAGGGCCATCAAGGAGCTGGGGACAGCGGGGCGGGGGCATGGCATCCCCCGAGGACTCACCAGCGAGGCCGAGGGTCTGGGCTGGAAGGGAGAAGGGACAGGGTTGGCTGGGGGTGGCACTGTGGGGACAGCAGCACAGGGACACAGAGTGTGGTGTCTGTCCCCAAACAGTCCTTGTGTGCCACAGATCCATCAGGGACAGGGACACTAAAGGCACCACTCCATGCTCAGGCAGGACACGGGGGCACTGTGGATACTCCAGAATTGGGGATGCCATGGCCATCCTGTGCTGGCACAGGTCACGTCCATCAGCTCCATGATGCCTTCCCAAATCCCTGTCACACCATTATTGTCCCCACATTCCTGTCCCCCCTCTGCTGTCCCTACGGGCACTCCATGACTCCAGTCACCTCATAGTCCAACTCTGCTGGCCTTGGGGACATCAGGGGACCCCGCAGCCCCCCTGGGCCCCCTCCCCACCGCTCTCTGCCTCACCGGGGCCCATCCCCGGGGCATCAGGCCCGTGCCCGGGGCACTCACCCCACAGGAGCAGCGCCACCTTCCCGGCCATCCCGCTGTCCCTGGCCATGGGCACTGGCTGTCACTCGCTGCTGGGGCCACCTGTCCCCTGGTTGGCAGCTCTTTGGAAAAAAGGGAAGGAAGCGAGTTCACATCTCATCCCATTGTGTAGGTGTCCCTTGGTGGGGGCAGGGTGGCTCCTCTTCTTCTGGTGACAGTCTGTGGGCAGGGTGGGGACAGGCTGGGTGGCACAAGGTGGGACATGGAGTTCCCATGGGTGGGGATGCACAGAGGGTGTGGGGAGCCAGGGATGGGGTCCAGGGGAATGGAGGTCCTGAAGAGGGGGAGTTGCCAGGGCTGGGGGGACTCGGGGATTGGAATCCCAGGGGAATGTGGCCTCCAGGGATTTGGGGTCATGGATAGGGGTGCAGGAATGAGGGGACTGGAGGAATGGAGGGTCCCATGGAAATGGAGGATCCAGGGAGAATCAAGGTTCTGGGGAATGGGGGATTGTAGGGGATGAAATCTCGGGGAGAGTGTTCCTTGGGAATGGGGGTCCTGGGCCATGGAGATCCTGGGGAATGTCAGTCCTGGAATGGGGGTCCCAGACGGGAGGGACATAAGGAATGAGGGTTCCTTGACTGAAATCCTGGCGTAATAGGGGTGCCAGGGATGGGCAGCGGCTTGGCAGGCCCGTGGGTCACAGCTCCTTCCCTGGGTGCCTCAGACTTTGGGGTGACCCAGGGCCCAGGGCTGTCACCTGGGATGCACGTAGTTTGGGGGTTCACCCAGACTCCAAAGGATTCGAAGGGGCTCTGGGTCTGTGCCCTGTCCAATCACGCAGGGGCTTTTTCCTCTCTTTATTTCAGTTTTGTTCTTTTAATTCCTCATTTTCACAACTCCCCAGTTCATGCTCTGATGATCCTGGGGGACATCTGAGTAGGAAACAGGTTGGGGGAACGGCAGGGTGGGAGAAAAAGGGGGTACAGGGGGTGCAGGTAGGGTTGGGGAAGCTGTGGGGGATGGGGATGTTGGGTTGTGGCCTCTCCCATGCACTTTCACTTACTCTCTCCTGCAGCAGAAGGAGACTTCTCCATTCTTGTTCCAAGCAGAAAGGAGCTCCCAAACTCCTCCTCCTCAAAGCCAGTGGCCATCCAAGTGTGGGGCCCCACCAAGGCCCAGCCCTGCTCTGGCCAGCCCCAGGTGGCAGCCAGGACCTGAGTCTACCCCAACCTCCTTGGCTTTGATTCTTGCAGCTTTTGAGCTGCTGCAAAGGTGAGAATTCTTTCTCATGCCTGTGGTTTGCTCAGCCCTGCAAGAAGCACAAAAGCCAGGCTGAGCCCAAGCAGTGGCTCTGCAGGGCCTTTGATGATTTTCAGAGCAGGGTTGGCTGCAACCCCCCCTGCAGGGGCAGCTGTGAGGGAACCAGTCCGGAAATGCAGCAATTGATCATTTGGTGCCTGTCCCCAAGGCACTGAGAGAGCCCCAGAACTGCTGCAAAGATAACAACATTCTTCTCAACAACCTGACCAGCTCCCTCATCTTCCTTCCTGCCTTGCCTTGGGTGGCAGTGGCCGGATGCCCTAACACCCACTGGTCTCTCTCTGCCCTCTGCACCTGCATATGGAAAGAAAATTGAACGAAGGGTTCCTGGGTTGAGACGAGGACTAGGAGAGATCGCTCATCAAATCCTGCCACAGGAGAAGGTGGCTCCGAATGAGAGATATTGATTGAATTTATTGCAGACAAAATCAGAGGAGGAGAGGGAGAAGTCAAATAAACCCCTCTAAACACCTCTGCAGCACAAACTCCTTTCCAGGCTCTCCCTCCTCCATCCAGAGACTCAAGGAAATGGGAACGGGGCCCTGGGCAGTTCAACACAAGTTGTTTTTGGCACTGGTCAGTCAAGGTGAGGTCCTTGCCTTCCACTGGAGACCCTTCTCCAGGGACTTCTCCAGCAGGAGTCCTTCCCATGGGCTGCAGCTCTGTTCCAAGTGCTCCAGCAAGGGCTTCTCACGGGCTCACAGCCCATTTGGGCACTCCTTGCTCTGCTGGGGGCTCCTGCAGGGCTGCAGGGGGTGTCTTTGTTCCCCAGGGACCGACACAGGCTGCCAGGGAATCTCTGGAGCCTCCTGTGCCCCTCTTTCCTCCCTGCAGAGCTGTTTCTCTCACAGCCTCAGGCTCCTCTTGGTGCCGCAATTCCATTTCTGCCATCCTTGGATTTGCCCTTCCCATCTCTGGGAGCTTCCGCACCAATCTCCCCCGCCCTCTATCCCATATCTGCTCCAGGACATCCTGAGTCCCGGGAACTGTTGGGGGAGTCTCCTGGCAACAGTCATTCCCGAGATGTCGCAACAGTGCCTTCGGGTACGCTGTCACAATGGGTTCAGACACATCCCAGCCGTCGGTTCCATCACGTTATGACAGTTGGCTCAGAAACATTGTCACACCTCCCACACTCCATGACTGTGGGGGCACTTGCAGTGCCATGGCAGGTGTGACTGCCGGCACAGGGTCCCGGTCTCTCCATGCCGGGGGCTCCTCCCAGGAGTCCCACCTCCCGTGCCATCCGCAGCTTCACCCACCGGGATTCCAGTCCGTCCTTCCTAAGGTCTCCCCCTAGGGGTTCTCAGCTGGGATACTGGTCTCCCCCTGACCCCCGATCCCTCTGGTCCTTTTGGTCGTGCCCCCGAGGGTCCAGAGCTCCTTTCACAATCAGTCAGTTTCCAGGGAGTGCAGAGTGTGGTGGTTTCAATCCCTCACATCATTCATTCCCCCAGGGCACAGACACCAGCAGCCCCATTGTGACCCTTCAGGATGTGCCTAAAGATCCTAAGGGATCACCTCCCTCCATTAGATACAAACCAAAGACCACCAGAATCATCACCAAGGACCTGATCCGGCACCTCATGTAAGACTGTGCCCTAATCATAAGAGGTTTTGGGGGAATGGGTGTCAGTGCAACATCCTAAAATCTCTGGGGAGCCGGGATTGGCAGTGTGCCATGGCCACCCCCAGTGATCCTGGCCCCTGCATCCCAGCCTGGTGCCACTTTCACCACATTTTCCTTTCCTGCCTCACCCCAAAACAGCAGAGCCAGCTCCCCATAGCTTCCCCAGCGCTTCCTGCATTGCTCTGGGCTGGCTTGGTGGCTGAGTGGGCAGCTCAGGCAGCTCAGGGAACACCAGCAGCTGTTGGGGTCTCTGTGCCACTGAGCTCTCTCCCTATGCTCCCCAGCATTCCCCAGGAGAAGCCTCAACCGTGTCTCATCATTGGAGTAAAGGAATATGAGAGGATCAAGGAATCTGCTCGAGCCCAAACTGATGTGGCGCATTGGAACAGGCTGAAGACCCTGAAAGCCAGACAGGACGCTGCTTTTGTGGGCATCTCCCCTCCTGCTTCCTCCTTTTCCTGCTCTGCATACAGGCTCTAGGGGTGGTGACTTTGACAAGGGCGTCCCTTTTGTCCTTCGTGTTTTGGGGTACAGGGGAGGCTGCAGGGCTCAGGGCTCCACTGAGAGCTGGGCAGCATCCCTGGAATTGTCCCCAGCACTGCCAGCTTTCCAAGGGCATGGGGAGTCAGCCCAGAGATGTGGGAAGGGGTGTCCATGGCTGTGCCAGGTCTCCAGGAGCCCCTCATGTCCCCACACTATGCTGGGAATGTGGCACCTGAAGTGTGACCCCTGCGAGCCCTCGGGATTGGGCAGTGCTCTCTGTCCCTGCAGGAAGCCCTGGAAAAGGCCCAGATGGAGGAGCAGAGAAAGGCAGAACTAGAGGACGAGAGAGACCATTGGAGTGAAGTGGAGGAGGAGCTGCAGCAGGAGAAGCAGAAGCTGCTGCAGCGAGCAATGAGGATGAGGCTGGAGCAGGAGGAAGAGATGAGGGAACTGAACACGGTAGGGCCAGTGCTCCCTGCTGTCACCTGGCACTGCCTGAGCCTCCCCAGCTCCTCATGCTCCCAACTCTTCCTCTCCTTCCCCTGCCCTCCCTGCTCCTGGGTCCCAGTGCAGCTCTGAGCCACAGACACCTCTTGTCCCCACAGCTGTTCCTCAATGCCAAGTGCAACATGATCCGGGACAAGCAGGTCCTGGAGAAGAGGATGATCCACAAGGAACTGGCAGAGGAGGAGAAGCGCCTGGACAAGATGTTGGAAATGGAGCGGGAGAAGGCCATGGAGGTGCAGGAGGAACTGGAGCGCTGCAGGAAGCAGGAGCTGATCAGGTGGGCACAAGAATCCCTCTCGCCCATGGAGGCATTTGGCCCATTCCAACAACACCATCGCCTGTCCACGCAGCGTTCCCACCATGGGGAGCAGGTTGGGTCTGGAGGGAACCCTTCTGCTCTCATATTTCCAGAGCCAGGCAGCACATTGTGAAACAGATGGAGCAGAATGCAGAGGAGCGAGCGCTGAGGGCTGAGGAGTTGTACCAGGAGGGCCAGAGGCAGTTGGAGCACTTCGAGCAGATGAAGAGGGAGGATCAGAAGGTGGGAGCAGGGAACAGGGGGGTACAGGGAGGTTTTCACCTGGCTGGAAAGAGATTGGCAGTGCTGGGTCAGCCACACTTGGGGAGTGGGCACAGCAGCCAGCAGGATCAGAGCTCTGGTCCTATGGGGACTTGCTGGCATCCCTGGGAGGTGGCCCAAAGCCTCCCTGCCCTGAGTGAGGAGGAGGAGGAGGGAGCACTCGGCCTGGTAGCCTCCAACCCTGTGTGGCATTTCCAGGCCTGGGAGCAGAAACAGCAGCGACTAAAGCAAATCCATGCCGAGATTAAACACTTCAACGTGGAGAGCCAGAGGCTGAAGGATAAACAACGGGAACAGGAGAGGCTGGAGGATGAGCGGGTGCTGGAGCATCAGCGGCAGAAGGCTGTAAGAGTAGCAGGCTCCTAGTGGGTTGGGCGGGGGCTGCAGGAACCGCCCTGGGGCTCTGTCCCATCATAGGGCTCTGTCTCATCCTGGGGCTCTGTCCCACTCCCCCAGGTTCTGTCCCACCCTGGGACTCTGTCCCACACCCTGGGGCTCTGTCCCGTCCTGGGGCTCTGTCCCACACCCTGGGGCTCTGTCCCACACTCTGGGGCTCTGTCCCACACCCTGGGGCTCTGTCCCACACTCTGGGGCTCTGTCCCACACCCTGAAGCTCTGTCCCACACTCTGTGACTCTGTCCCACACCCTGGGGCTCTGTCCCACACCCTGGGGCTCTGTCCCACCCTGGGGCTCTGTCTCACACCCTGGGGCTCTGTCCCACCCTGGGGCTCTGTCTCACCCTGGGGCTCTGTCCCACACCCTGGGGCTCTGTCCCACACCCTGGGGCTCTGTCCCACCCTGGGGCTCTGTCTCACACCCTGGGGCTCTGTCCCACCCTGGGGCTCTGTCTCACCCTGGGGCTCTGTCCCACACCCTGGGGCTCTGTCTCACACCCTGGGGCTCTGTCCCACCCTGGGGCTCTGTCTCACACCCTGGGGCTCTGTCCCACCCTGGGGCTCTGTCCCACACCCTGGGGCTCTGTCCCACACCCTGGGGTTCTGTCTCACACCCTGGGGCTCTGTCTCACACCCTGGGGCTCTGTCCCACCCTGGGGCTCTGTCCCATCCTAGGGCTCTGTCCCACACCCTGGGGCTCTGTCCCACACGCTGGGGCTCTGTCCCACACCCTGGGGCTCTGTCTCATCCTGGGGCTCTGTCCGCCTTAGGAGCGCGAGGCTGCCTTGGAGGCGGAGCAAGAACAACTGCGCGTGGAGAAGGAGAAGGAGCTGGCCCGGCTCAGGGCCACGCAGAAGCAGGCCCAGGACTGGCAGGCAGAGCGGGTGAGTGGCCCAGGCATAAATGACATGCTCCCCTGCCACCATCCCTGTCCCCAGCCTAGCAAAGGGGCAGAGCCCTGGATGTGGGGGGTCTGCAGGACCAGCCCCTGGAGCCAGGGGATGTTGTGGAGTGGTACCAGCAGAGCCAAATCTACAACCAAGGGCTTCCATAGCTGCCCCAGAGGGAAGCTCAGCACTGTCCCCTATTTGGGCAGGATGCTCTGAGGGCCAAGAGGAACCAAGAGGCTGCAGACAGGGAATGGCGGCGACGGGAGCTGGAGAAGGCACAGAGGAAGGCTGAGATGGAACAGCAGCTGAGGCAGGACCGGCTGCAGCAGGTGGCCCAGAAGGAACAGCACTTGGCCATGCAGATGGAGCAGAACCGCCAGGAATTCCAGAGGGTGCTCAGGTGAGATACATGGGACCGAGGGACGTGGTGGCCAGGGGACTCCCAGTTGGCGGCTCTGAGTGCTCCAGTGCCAACCCAGGTGCTGTGCCAGGCGTGGGGGGGGGGGGTAGTGGCAGGGTCCCTGAGCCAGCCCAGCTCTCCCACAGGACCCACCAGGAGCAGCTGGAGCGGGAGAAGTTGCAGCAGGAGCTGAGAGAGCTCCAGCAGCGCGCCCATGGCGAAGACCTCCGGCGGCAGATCCAGGAGCTCAGGCAGCAGCGGCAGTGCGAGCGGGCGGCTGTCATTGAGGAGGGCCGGCAGCAGGAGCAGGAGCTCCGGCAACGCAGCCAGCGCCTCGCCCAGCTCAGGCAGCAGAAGCTGCAGGAATTCAGGTCAGGGACTGCCAGTGCTGCTTCCCTGGGCTCCCTGAGTCCTTCCTGGTGTTCAGCCTGGGTCACCTTCCAGCTCCCTCAGCATCCTCAGCAAATGGGACCTGCTACAGGGCCACGGTGCCAGATCCATCGGGAGCCTGATGGAGTCTTTCCTCTGCAGAGCCACCGGAATGCCTGAGAAGTACTGTGCTCAGGTGGAGCACAAAGCCCAGAGCCGAGTCAGTGCAGCCCCCTCCTAGGCCCAGCCCCATGAGGAACCAACTGCAATTCCCTAGAGATTTGGGGTTCCATTTGCATTGACTAAATTTTCCAATAAACACTGTTTTGGAGCAGATGGTGTTTTCTATTCTTCCCTGGCCTCAGAGCTGTTGGGGAGGGGCTGCCCACAGGGCTGGAGGAGTCTTGAAGTTCCTTGTTCCTTGGCCTCACCAATGCTGAGTATAGGGGAAGAATGACCTCCCTACTCCTGCTAGCCATATCATTCCTGATCCAGGCCAGGATGCCATTGGCCTTCTTGGCCACCAGGGCACACTGCTGGCTCATGTTCAGTCAGCTGTTGACCAGTGCCCCCTGGTCCCTTTCCACCTGGACACTGTCCAGCCACACCGTCCCCAGCCTGTAATGTAGGGGCTTATTGTAGCCAAAATACAGAACTCGGCACTTTGACTTGTTTGACTTCATCTTACTGGACTCTGCCCATCCATCCATCCCTTCCAGGTCTCTCTGCAGAGCCCTCCTACCTTCCAACAGGTCGACACACGCTTCCAGCTTAGTGTTGTCTGCAGATTTACTAATGAAAGACTCAATACCCTCATCCATGTAATCAATAAAAGTATTGAACAGAACTGGCCCCAGCACAGTCCCCTGAGGGACACCACTGGTGACTGGTTGCTAGCTGGTTGTAAGAAATAGCCCTTAGCATGTTGGAAGCTTCTGCTATTGTGTTGTTGTTTGTTCTTTTCTGTTCTATTTAATTTCTAGTAAAGAGCTGTTATTCCTTTTCCTACAGTTTTGCTTGGAAGACCTGTCATTTTCAAAGTTACAATCATTTGGAGGGAGGGGTCTTTCCATTCCTGCCTTCTTTGACAGACATTTGTCTTTTAAACCAATAAATTCATTGGTGCCCAATGTGAGGTTAGCAAGGAAAAGGTACAAGGAGAATAACAACTCTTGAGTAATCCATTCGTGTATTGGATACAACCTCGTTAAGCATCTGTATTAGTTTTGCATGGCCTTGTTATAAGTGCATATTATTGGCTTTTTTCAAATATTAAAATGAATGCTGTATATATAATGTTGGGAAACTTTGCTGTATCAATATAGTTTCTTTCAATTCTGCTCTTAAAAAAACTTAGAAATAGTAGTGTGAGAAATAGATATTTTTCTTAGTGTCTTGGGTTGCAATGCAGGATGTGACCAAAAGTATCTATTCTATCACCATCTGTTGAGACCGGGTGGGGCAGTGATCCTTATCTCCCAGGAAGACATTCTGCTAATGGGCCATCCATTGAAACCAGTTGGGGCATTGTTCTTTATCATTTCACAACCCATCCTTCCTCCAGGGAGGTATCTTCTGCTAATGGCCCATTGAGTCCCACTGTATGACTGATAAAATTACTTCACATCATCACTGGACCTTCAGAGGGAAACTGCACCCTTCTACAGGACCACTGCTTCAACTGTCATTGCAAGACCACTGTAGCCACCATTTAATCGGACTGCTGCCAACCCCCTGACTGACGGGGTGTCAGGCTGTACTCTGACTTCATCAGGGTTTGGGGTTTGTTTCTTTGTAGCACTGTATTTCTATTTTAATTTTCTTAGTAAAGAACTGTTATTCCTAATTCTCATACCTTTGCCTGAGAGCTCCTTGATTTCAAAATTATAATAATTTGGAGGGAGGGGGTTTATATTCTCCATTTCAAAGAGAGGCTCCTGCCTTTCTCAGCAGACATCTGTCCTCCAAACTAGGACACTTAGACTACAACATAGTGATGTAAAAAGCTTTTTTTCATGTAACTAACTCAGGGAATGTTAAAAAAATAATCAGGAAATTCTACACATTTTTGGATTATCCTATCTGGATGAAGATAGGGGTGACAAAGACCAGAACTCCAGGAAAGGAATGTATAGGTCAGGGAGTAGGCACAGGATGGTGCCACAAATGAAAAAAAAGTTGATTTACAGCTTGGGGGGGAAGGGGGGGGTGTGGGGGGTGATTTTGAATAATGCATAAATGTCTATGAATATACAACATGTTGATGCATTTACCAAAGTGTTTTCTGAGGTTCTCTTGGCTGAATGTCAAGCACATGGTCATTATAACCTTTTGCTTTAGTGTTTGTGTCTTATTGTCTTCTATTCAACCTTTTAAAATTTACCAGGAAGGTGAACCTCGTTTTTCACAGCCTGGTTTTTGGTAGCAGGAGGAGAATAACAGGAGAAACACAGGCTTCTGTGAGAAGCTGCTGGAAGCTTCCACCATGTCCAGCAGAGCCAATCGCTGATGGTTCTGAAGATGGATGTGCTGCTGGTCCAATTAGAGAGGTTGATAACACCTCTGGAATGACATATTTAAGAAGGAAATCAAAACAGTGCACGGGCATCGCAGCTTGCACAAATTGATTCTCTATATATGGGAGAAGCAGCCTGGTGGGATAGATAGCCCTCCAGGGAACAGTGATAGAACACATTTGGAACCAGACAGGGAATTGACCCAATGGGTTTCTGCCTGGTTGCAAAGGCTATTGGTCAGAGAGCTGGGCAGCCTGAACTTTGAACCAATCACAAGTGCTTGCTGAGGAACATTAAGTACAGTAATTTCACGAATACAAGCCGCACCAATTTGACCAAAAGTTTGGTGGAAACCCGGAAGTGCGGCTAATATTCGAGGGCGGCTAATACATGAACAATATTTTAAAAGCTGCCAACACGGAAGTGAGAGCCCGCGGCAGCCCCAAGCCAAGCTGGAGCCCGGCCGGCCCTGGCTGAGGTGGGAAAGCCTGGCAGAGGCGGGGCCAGCAGTGTGGGGGGTGGGCGGCTGAGCCTGAGCCAGCAGGGCGGGGCAGGGAGGGCGGCAGAGCCCGGACCAGCAGGGTGGGGGAGCCCGGGAGAACTGGGGCTAGCAGTGCAGGGGAGCATGGCAGAAGCAGGAAGCCCGGCGGGTGGGGCTACCTGGCAGCGGGGGAAGCCCAGCAGAATCGGGGCCAGCAGCGTGGGGGAGCCCAGCGGTGCGGGGGCCTGCAGTGCCGACCAGGGTGAGCAAACGCGATGGCGGTGCAGACGGGAGGGGGCGGCCGGCGAGCCTGGCGGTGGCCGCCCCACCGGCAGAGCCTGGCAGTGGCGGCAGCCCTGCCGGCCGGGCGAGCTAACATGGCGCGGGGCGGCCAGCATGCCTCGCAACGGCGGCAGTGGCTGGCCCACCGGCAGGGCGAGCAAACGCGGCAGCGGGGCGGTGCTGACGGGAGAGGGGGGCCAACGAGCCCGACGGCGGCTGCAACCCTGCCGGCCGGGTGAGCAAACATGGCGTGGGGCGGCCGGCGTGCCTGGCAGCGGCGGCGGCGGCTGGCCCGCCGGCAGGGCGAGTAAACGCAGCAGTGGGGCGGCCGGTGTGCCTGGCAGCGGCGGCGGCGGCTGGCCTGCTGGCAGGGCGAGTAAACACAGCAGTGGGGCGGCCGGCGTGCCTGCCAGCGGCAGCGGTGGCTGGCCCGCCGGCAGGACGAGCAAACATGGCAGCGAGCCGGTGCTGACGGGAGAGGGGGACCAGTGAGCCCGGCGGCGGCTGCAGCACCACCCGACCGGCCCCGTCGGCAACCATGAGCGGGCTGAGCCTGCCTGGCCCCGCCCTGAGCCAGTAAACCCCGCTATGCCGCGATCCTGTTACTAATTGGCCAATTTGTGAAAGCTGCGCACGGATTCTCGCTACGAACGAAAGTGCGGCTACTATTTGGGGTGCGGCTTATCTATTGACAAAGACAGCAACATTGTCGAGGCACCGGAAGTGCGGCTTATACTCCGTGCAGCTTGTATTCGTGAAACTACTGTATTTAAGGTGCTGTTAAGAACAATAAAATGCTTTTGTAGCATGGATCACAGAATGTGCATGTCTCTGTCTCGGACCCAAGTGCCACCATGCTACACATGGGCAGTTTTTTCCTGGGGTGGCGAGATGAAATCAACCAGTCAGGAGAGTCATGAGTCTTTCATCTGGAGGGTATTATTTGTCTCCTGGCTCCCAATGCTGAGACCCCGCGGGTGGTGGAGGGATGGGGTGGTTCTTGGGGGCTCTGGGGGGTGTGTGCCCTCCCCAGCTGACACGCACCCCATCAGGAAAATGAATCCACAAACACCAGAGGTTTATGTCCAAAAAGGAGAGAGAGGACTCCTTTTGCTTTATTTGAATAAAGGGAGAGGCCATGGGGCATTCCCCTGTGATCTCTCAAATTTTTGGAAGACGAAACCTCCCTTTTTATCCTATTTTCCCTGCTGCATTTCCCTCTCTCTTTCCCCATTGGCTGAGGTACTTGAGAGGTACAGACTTCCTGGAGTGTCTGATACCTAAGACTCCTCTCTAATGTAGAATCCTCCCTTTTAATTTTTAATTTTTATGGAATTCATGGGTTTCCCCCATTGCTTCTTTCATCTTTCAATATCAAACTTCATTTATCAGCAAACCTACAATTTGTTTGTAAAGGCAAATATTTTTTTTTTTCTATTAATCAATCAGTGGAATCCTTCCCATTGTTTCTTTTATCTCTCAGTGCTAGGCTTATCTACCACCAGATCAACAGCTTGTTTGTAAAGACAAATTGGTTATTCCTCTCACCCCCTTACTGTCACTACCTCAGGGGGCTTCTCACACATGGAAGGGTCTTAGTGGGATTGTGGGGTATGGGTTACACCTGAAAGTTTAAAAGGGGAATTGAGAGCTCCCAGACTGAGTGTGACCATCAAGGGGTGTAGAGAGGACAGGGCACTTCCCAACTTGTAACAACCCAGAGGTCACTGTCCCACCAGGGAGAGTAGGAGTGGGCAGGACCCCACCAGAAAAAGGGTTCACAGGATACTCCACCCCTGGGACAGTGACACACCCTGTCATACATCCCCCCACCCCCCGCCCCCCAACCCCCAGAACTACCAGAACTGCCATCCCCCAGGACAGGACCCACCCAGGCAGGATGTTTCACCCTGGGACAGGATCCCTCCAGGACGTGTCACCCCCAGAATAGGAACTCAAACAAGAAAGGAACTCCCTGAATGTGCTCTCCAGAACAGAACTCCCCCCTGCCCCTCATCTGGCTTTCAGCACAAACAGCCTCTTCCTTCTGCTGCCAGAAAGATGAAGTGAACCCATCCCCCTAAGCAGAGACCGGGAACCTTCTGGGAGCCTCCTGTGGTTGTCCCCCCTTGCAAACCACAGGCACCCCAGGGGCCTATGCTGGACCCTGAGTCTCCCCAAAACCTGGGACACCCAGGGAAGGAGCTGCATCCCACATGCCCACCCATCCCTGGGACCCCCATTCCACTGCGAACCCAAACATGGGACTCCAAATGTTTAGGGTCCCCCTTCCCCAGGATCCCCATCCTGGCACTCTCCTACCTCAGGACTTCCATTGCCCAGGATCCACCTGTAAGGTTCAGTCTGAAGTTTCCCTGATCTGCCTCACCATCATCAGAGACTGAGACACCGGGACCCCACCACTCACCCTGGACAGGAGTTTCTGGCCTGGCCAAGGTAAATGCTTGTTGCTGTATGGAGCTGTGGAGCGGCAGAAGAACACAGCAACAAGACTTCCTCCATGCAGAAGAAGCAGCAGAAGAAGCACTTTATTACAAACCAGTCCTACATTTATAGAAAGGACCAGAGACAGGGAAAGAACAATAGCTCATTGGTCCAGAGAAAGCAGCGCCCCTTGTCATGGCTCTCATGCATCCAGCAAGTGTTTATATTTTGTTATAATTTTTCTCTTTTTACATTTACCTTTGAGAAAGTTTCAAGGCTGGGGAAAAACCTGAGCTGGGTCTGAGAAAGCTCTCAGCCTGGGAAAATCCTTTTAGGATTTTTCCTTGAGCCTTTAACAGCACCCACAGATGCTTGCTGAAGGACTGTTCTGCAGGTGCATGCTGTACTCTCATGGTACGCTGCGTTCGAGCAGGTACGGGCTGGAAGAACTGTGCTTTCTATACCTGCTTCTCAGAGCAATGGGCCTCTGCACACCATAGTACATAAACCTTCTCACCTTTTGGCCAGAGGCCACTTGCCTTGGAAACGAACTATAAAAAGATGACTTTCTGAAGAGACTTTTGAAATCTCTTTCTCCCCAGAGAAAGAAGACACATCTATTGGCTGAAGACCATGAGGACATTGCCCCATCTGTTGGTAGCTATTCCCCATCCTTCTTTCTCTCACTCTTTCCCCTCTTTTACTTAGTTTCCTTTATCTCTCTCTCCCCTCTATCGCAAAACTAAGTTGTTGGCACACAATAAAATGCATTGCTATTTGCTGCTGAATAAAACTTACAGTAAATTCACGAATACAAGCCGCACTGAGTATAAGCCACATGGCCAGGTGTTGGCAAAAATTTTGTTTTTTGTCCATAAATAAGCCGCAACTGAGTATAAGCCGCTCTGTGTTCGCAGCGAGGACCCGTGTGCAACAAAGTTGCCAATTAGTAACAGAACCGTGGCAGGGTGGGGTTTACTGGCTTGGCTTGGGCTGTGAGGACTCGGGGCTGCCGACAGGGCTGGGTGGCCCAGCTCGGCGCTGCCGCTCGGTGGCAGGGGGGGCACAGAGCCCGCCGGCACCTGCGGCGGCCATGGGAGCTGGGGATGTAGCCTGCCTGCTCCTGCGGCAGCGGCACGCGGGGACGGGAGCACCCCGAGCCGCGGGGCCAAGCAGGAGAGAGCCCCTGCTTCCCCCGAGCTGCAGGGCTAAGCAGGAGAGAGCTGCCCCGCCTTCCCCCCGAGCCGTGGGGCTAAGTAGGAGAGAGCTGCCCCGCCTTCCCCACCCCCTGTGCTGCCTGCACAGAGCAGCTCCACCCACCGCACAACAAAGTAACCAGTTTGTAACAACCGCGTAAATGCAGGGTTTTACTGGTAGGAGCTCGACTTTGCAGTTTGCACTGACTTGGTTTGCACTCCCAGGGTTGAAAATGTCAGAAAATTATTCACATATTGGCCGCACCTGAATATTAGCCGCTTTCACGGCATGGGAGCAAAATTTTGGTCAAAACAGTGCGGCTTGTATTCGTGAAATTACTGTAAGTCTCCTACTGTTTGTCTTTTGCACCCTGAGGTCAAACGAACCATCACGACTCCCTCTCATATTGAGTGGATCATGACACCAACTTCCCTTCATCCCATCCCACGGGCCCCCATTCCCCAAGCACCCAACCAACTCCCATGGGCCCCTGATCAACTGACACCCCATCCCTGGGACCTGAATCCCATGACCCAAAGTCCCTGGGGCCCATGGTCTTCTGGGAACCCATTCTTGGGCCCCCCACCGATGGGGACCTCCATTCCCAGGCACCCTGATCTCCTGGGCCCCTCCTCCACAGGATCCCCATTCTCTGAACCCACATTCCCTTGCAACAACCCTCCCAGGACCCCATTCCTGGGCTACTCCTTTGCTGGGACACCCATCCTTCACTCCCCACATTCTCTGATTGCCCCAGTGCTGGGAACACCCTGTCCCTTAACTGTGTCCACATCCTGCCCCCACCAAGGACCACCCACACAGGAGCTTCCTTCCCCTTCATCCAAGAGCCGCCAGCCAGGGGACAGGTGACCCTGGCAGCGAGTGACAGCCAGTGCCCATGGCCGGGGACAGCGGGATGGCCGGGAAGGTGGCGCTGTTCCTGTGGGGTGAGTGCCCCAGGCATGGATCTGATGCTCCGGGGATGGGCTCTGGTGAGGCAGAGAGCGGTGGGGAGGGGGCACGGGGGGCTTTGGGGTCCCCTGAGGTCCCCAAGGCCAGCAGAGCCAGGGCATGGGTATGGACCCCAGTGTGACCAGAGTCGTGGAAGGGCCCTGGGGACAGGAACAGGGGAACTGGGATATGGGGATGGGAACAGGGGAATAGAGATGTGGGGACAAGGACATGGTAAAAGGAAATTTGGGGCTGGGGTAGCTGTGGGGACAGGGACTGAGAGATGGGAACAGGGGACATGACTCTAGGAATGGGATGCAGGGAGAGGAATGGAGAGAAGGGGATGTGAGGAATGGGATGTGGGGCAGGGGTGTGGGAACAGGAATAGGGGGATAGGAATGTGGGGACAAGGATGTGGCAACAGGTACCTTGGAGCTGGGGCATCTGTGATGACAGGGACAGCTGAACCTGCGTCTTGCAGATGGGCTGTGGGGAGAGGTACCACTGGAATGGGATCATGGGCACAGGTCCATGGGGATGTGGCCATGGGGACAGGTGCTGTAGGGCTGGTGGGAGTGATCTGTACCAGCATTGAGTGTCTGTGGTGTCACCATGTCCTACTTCAGCCCAGGGTGGCCACACTGTCCCCATCTCCAGGGAATCTGTTCACAACCAATGTGGCTGTGGGCAGATGTGACACAGAGCTGTGCACTGGCCTCTCCAGACCTGTTGGGGACCATCCCTGAGAATTTTCCAATGAGAACCAATGTCCCAAAGGGGACAGTTTATTTCCACACCCTGTCCCCGCTGTGCCACTGTCCCCGCAGGGTCACTCCCAACCAGCCCTGTCCCTTCTCCCTTCCAGCCCAGACCCTCGGCCTCGCTGGTGAGTCCTCGGGGGATGCCATATCCCTGCCCACTGTCCCCATTCCTATGGTGGCCCTGGCAGGCTGGTGTCCCCTGTCACCCACAGGTGCCCAGACCACCCAGCTCCTGGTGGAGCCCCCCTGGATGCCGGCGGTGCTGTGGGACCGGGTGACACTGACCTGCCAGGGCTTGGGGACCGTCGCTGCCACCACCTGGTACAAGGGCGGGTGGCTCTGGCAACAGAGCTTCATTGTAACTGAGAGTGGAACCTACACGTGTGACAGACCTGGCACTGGGCTTAGGCCCCCCCGTGCACATTGTAAATGGTGAGAGGGGATGTGTGTGCCCCCACCCTGACACCTGTGGGATCCCTGAGAGCTCTGGGTGAGCTCAACTCCATGGGTCACACCTCTCATGTGATCAGAGCCCATCCCCTGCACACGGGGACATCCCAGAGCATTACTGGAGCATCCCCTGTACACATCAGTGCATTCCAGTGTGACGAGACCACCCTGTTGCAATGGGGGATCCCTGGTTCGTTCTGTGGCCGTCAGGACCCTCCTGTCCTACAGCCACCCCAGCGCTGCAGGTGTCGGTGGGGATGCTACTGGAGGGGGACACGGTGACACTGCGCTGCCAGCTCAGGCAGAAGGAGTCGACCCCTGTAGTGCGCTTCTACAGCGATGGGGAGCAGCATCAGTGATGGCACCTCTGTGGGACCGAGCTGTCCCTGTCCCCCATGCAGCTGCAGCACAGTGGCCGCTAACGCTGCATTGTCTGGGTCAGCTCCAGGCTGGTACCGCTGCGGGATCTGTCAGAGCCTGTGACAGTGACACTGCACGGTGAGCACCTCCATACTGCACAGGGTGACCACCGCCATACCTCAGCACCCCTACAGTGCCTTCACAGTGGACTCGGGGTCACATCCCCCCCACCCCATCTCCTTCCTGGAGCTCTTCCCAATGCTGGTTCTGGAAGGTTTCCCCAAGCTCACCGAGGGTTCCCCCCTCAATCTCAGCTGCCTGAACTCCCCCAGCCCCCCTCCTGTACAGCTTCTACCGGGACGGGCGGTTGGTGGGGGGCCCGCAGGGGTCCCCGCAGCTCCTGGTTCCCGCCGTGGGGGTCTCCCACTTGGGGAATTACAGCTGCCAGGTGCGCTCCGAGGGGGGGCCGTGTGGAAGAGCAGCACCTGGCTCAGCGTCACGGTGTGCAGTGAGTGAGAGGATGATCACAGGGAGTCCCCACAGCCCCCATGGGACCCCCTGCCCTACCTGGGCACACCCATCCCTCCCTGACACCCTCCCCAACGCCCTCATCCATTCATGCACTCCTCCCTGGGTGTCCCCACTCTTCTCTACATGCCCCCCCTTTCCCCCTGGAGTCCCATACCCTTTTTCACATTGCTACTTCATTTTCTGTTCTTATTTCCCTACCTGGGTGTAAGGGTGGGTCCAAAGATTCCCTGATCTGTCTCACGACCATCATCAGAGACCCTGAGACCCTTGAGACCCCAGGACCCTACCTCTCACTTTGGACAGGAGCTGCTGGGCTTGACCAAAGCGGATGCTTGCCAAGGGACTGTGTACAAGTGTGCTTGCCAGAGCTTGCTGCTTCCATGATACACTGCCCTCAAGCAGAGTACTGCTTGCAGTGTTCTCTCCTGCACCTGTTTTGAAGCAACAATCTCCACACACAAGAGTCCATAAATCTCCCCATCTTTTGGCCAGGGGCCACTCACCTTGAAAAAAGGACTATAAAGTGTTTACTTTCTGAAGAGACTTTTGAGATTCTTCCCACGGATGGAAGACATGTTTATCAGCAGGACAACTCAAGGAAGTCATCCCATCTGTTGGTAGCTATTCCCCCATCCTTTCTCTTTCTCTCTCCCCTCTTTTACTTCATTTTCTTTAACTCTCTCTCTCCCTCTCCCTTCTATCACAAAACTGAGTTGTTGGCAGTCAATAAACTGCATTGCTGCTTGTTGCTGACTAAAACTTTAGTCTCCTCTTGTTTGTCTTTTGCACCCTGGGGTCAAACGAACCATCATGACCCCCACTCAGGTTGTGCAGACCATGACATTTTAAATGGTGTAGTCAGCAGAATTTCTGATAGACAGAAGGGTTGCTGGTTGTATGTAGTCTGTAACAGGGGAAGGATGTCTTGCTTCAGCTGCACATAGCTGGCCACCTCGAAAGGGGTGAGTTTGTCTAGAAAGTAAGGGGGGCATTTCAGATTTCCCGCAAACTGCTCATGCCTAGGTGAACAAGGATCCCTACATTCATTTGAGGGTTCTGTCTTCAGAAATTCACAAAAGACATCTTGGTGTAAAAGGTACGACTGTGTTGTTATCGTCTTTTATTCTTGTTTGAGTGTAATATTACCTCTCTGCCAAAGTAAAGGCAGGCGTTCTGCACAGGTTGTGTATGAATGTGTAATACTGACCTTCCTTGAAGTCAGGAAGAAGGGCACTGCACGGGCTGGGTTTTGGGTTTTTTTTGGTTTTGATTCCTCTCAAAGCGAGGGGTGACTGTGCAAGTTTTGTGTGTGTGTAATATTGACTTTCCCTGAAGAAAGTGAAGGTCTTGCACAGCTATGTGTGTGTAACTCTAATTTCTTTTCTCTCATCCAGGGAAGTAAGGGGCTGAACACAGCGAAGGCTGTGTGTTTGACTTAAGTTATTAGCTTTCCTAGGGTAGTTTTAAAATTCCTTTAAAATGAGTGAAATTCCATAAAATGAGTGAAAATCATAGTGCAAAAGATAAAGCTGCATTTTGCGCTTTGTTAGCTAAATATAATGCCAAACCATCAAAAGGGGGAAAAGAGTGGGTGCACAATAACTGGTTTAATCTAGATAATGTGATTGATAGAATATGGTCTTTGCAAGATGGAATAAAATTCAAATTTGGCCAAAATAAGACCACTCTGTTTTGGGAGCCTGCCTTACAGCAGCTATAGAAACTTGCTCTAAGTGAAGAAGTGAGAAAAAAACAATTATTGACTCTCTACAAAATTTAGTGGAAATTTTGCAAAAACAATTAGATGAAGAAATGAATAAGATTCATGTTTAAGGGATGAAAATAATTTTTTAAAATACTCCCTGAGACAAGAACATACCCAAACTTTAAAACACACTGACTCACTAATGGAAACAGGGGGAAAGGAAATTAATCAAATACAGTAATTTCACGATTACAAGCCACAATGACTATAAGCCGCATCTCCGGGTGTTGGCAAACATTTCATTCTTTCTCCGTACACAAGCCACACCCAATTATAAGCTGCTCTGTCGTTCGCAGCGAGGACCCGCGTGCAACAAAGTTGCCAATTAGTAACAGAATCATGGGATCGGGGAGGGTGGTTTACTGGCTCGGCTTGGGCCATGCAGGTACGGGGCTGCTGACGGGGTCAGGTGGCCCAGCTTGGTGCTGCCACTCACTCGCCCCGGACGGGCTCTGCCCCACGGCAGCAGGCGGGCACAGAGCCCACAGGCACCTGTAGCGGCGGCAGGCGGGGACAGGAGCCTGCCTGCTCCTGCGGCGGCAGGCGAGGACGGGAGCCTCCCGCCTTCCCCCTGGGCCGCGGAGATGGCAGCACGGAGCCCCCCACCTTCCCCCCGGGCCGCAGGGATGGCAGCATGGGGCCCCCTGTCTCTCCCCTGGGCTGTGCTGCCTGGAGGAGGGAGTCCCCCACTTTCCTCCGCCTTCCCTCCCCTGCGCTGCCGGCACTGAGTCGGCTCCACCCGCCAGGAAACAGAGTACCCAATTTGTAACAATTGTGAAAAGCTGGGTTTTACTGGCAGTTGCTCAATTCGGCACCTCGGTTTGCACTTCTGGGGTTGGAAATGTCAGAAAATTATTCACATATTAGCTGCCCCTGAGTGTAAACTGCATTTCCGGGGTGGGAGTAAAATTTTAGTCAAAACGGTGTGGCTTGTAATCGTGAAATTACTGTACATCCTCAAAAGGAACTATGATGAGAAATCATGGGGGACATTGCTGCCCTAGCTTGAAACCTGTAATTACAGTAATTTCATGACCATAAGGTGCACTGGACTATAAGGCGCACCCCCTGGGAGTTGGCAAATCTCGCAACTTTGTAGACAATACAAGGCACACCAGACTATAAGGCGCACATTTTTTTTGCAGCGAAGAACCGTGCCGCAAGCAACAAAGTAACTAATTAGTAATGGAATCCTGCGATCGTGGAGTTTACTGGCATGTGCTCAAATTGGAAACATTTTACAGATTGGTGTAGCCTTTAAACGCAGCCCCAAGTGCCCTCCCCATGCGCAGGCGGGCCCAGCACTCCCGCCTGCCCTTGGCTGGCGAGGCGGGGCTCGGGGCGACCGCGGCTCGCAGCTGCCGCGGTTCAGGGTGGCCACAGCTCACACCTCAGGCTTGCTGCGGTTCAGGGCAGCTCGGGGCCGCCCACGGCTCGGGGTGGCACAGTGCTGCCCGCTCCCTCTCTGCCTGTGTGGTTCCTGCTGGTCGGGGGCTGCCCACTCCTGCCCACCCCTCGCGGCTTGGCACTGTGTGCAACAAAGTAAAGAATTACTGGCAGGTACTCAGTTTGCAAACATTTTTTCACAGATTGGCGTAGCCTTTAAACGCAACCCCAGGTGCCATCCCTGTTCTGCGGGCCCCAGCACTCCCGCCCGCACCCAGCACCGGCTGGCATGGTTCGCAGCTCCTGGCTACTACGGTGCAGCCATGGGTCCCAGCTTCCCCTGCCCGGCGGCTGCAGCCGCCGCGGGCCCAGGCATTCCCGCCTGGTGCTGGCTGGAGCAGCTTGGCTTGCCGCTGGACTGCCATGGCTACTGGCAGCTCCTTCCCCCCACGACTGTGCTGCAGCCACTGGCGGCTCCTTGTTCTCCCCGTGCCTGGCCCGGGCTGTGGCCGCTGCCGCCCAGTGGCTCCTTGTTCCCCCTGCGCCTGGTGCTGCCCAGTGGCTCCTCATTCTCCCCGCCCCCGGTGCTGCCCGGTGGCTCCTCGTTCTCCCTGTGCCCAGGCCGCGGCCGCCGCCACCCAGCGGCTTCTCGTTCCCCCTGCGCCCGGCGCTGCCCGACGGCTCCTCATTCTCCCTGTGCCTGGCGCCAGCTGGCGGCTTCTTGTTCCCCCTGTGCCTGGCGCTGCCCGACGGTTCCTCATTCTCCCTGTGCCCAGCGCTGCCTGGCAGCTTCTCATTCCCCCTGCGCCTGATCCGGGGCCAGAGGCAGCTCCCTCCCTCCCCATGCAACTCCTGCCGGCTGCCCGCTCCCGCCCCAGCTCGTGACTCGGTGCTCCCACGGCACCGCCCCCTCATTGCAGTTCACACTTCTGGGTTTGCGAATTTTGCAACTTTGTCCATTATATATATAAGGCGCACAGGACTACAAGGCGCTCTTCTGGGTTTGGGGGAAAATTTTAGTCAAAAGGGTGCGCCTTATAGTCGTGAAATTACTGCAAACCAGAATTCAGTTGTATCAATGATGAGGATTTTGACCCACAATTAACCACTAAAGAAATCTCATACACAGCTACTGAATTTTCAGAACAAAAGCCAGTGGGTACTGGGGACATGGAATTTTCTTAACAATGGGAGACCAACTTAACTCATGGTCCCTAACTCAGCGCACAGCTTATTGGGCAGGGAGGCTTAACCCCTTGGAAATGGGAGACACTGTAACTTTAACTGGGACCTCCAACCAACTCCTAGAAAACATTCACAAAGCTGCCTGCTTGCAAATTATACTTGAAATAAAATTCACTGCTGGCTATAAATCACCTGTGCAATTACCTGTAAATGTAAAACAATGCCCTCTTCCCTCTGGTGCCAAAGAAGGGATCAAACCAGTTATACAGGATTTGCAAGACCAAGAAACAATAATTAATACTAATTTTCCTTTCAACTCTCCTATATGGCCAGTCCGAAAACCCAAACCTGACAATGTGGCTGTTTTTTAATTTATTATTGGTTTTCCTGTGGGAGGAGGAGAAATAGAAGTAGTGGGGGATACCCCAAAAAAATAATCTCCCATTTGGAAAGCCCTAATTTGCAAATTACCCCAGAGAAAATTCAAAAACCTTCTCAGAAAGTGACGTTTTTGAAGACAACTACCACTGGAACCCTCCCTGCTGACGGGGTGGCCCAGACCTCCTCAGTTAGGAAGTGGTACACCCAGAACAAACATTACTGTAACATCTTCTCAGAAACTGAAGGAGCTGTAAAAAACCTGACAATTCAAGAAACTGAGAGCTTGACTAGTAGCCAAAACAAACCTGCCTCGGTAATCAAAGTAGCCTCTCCTTTCTCCCCCAAACAGCAAAGTCTTGGTTCACTAATGCTTCTACCAAACAAAAGAAAAAACTGTGGAAATACAGTGCAGTTACCCTCCACACTTCCTCTGGTGAACAAATTATTATTGAGGAAGAAGGCAGTTTTCAGGTTGGCAAGCTAATTGTTGTTTGGAGTGTGCTGATAGCTGTTTAGGGTGTTTTCCAATGTGAGGTACAGATTGCCTCTCTTGTTTGCATCTACACTGACTCTTATGCTGTGTTTAAAGGAGGTACAGAGTGGCTTCCTTTTTGGTAGCCAAATAATTGGGAAGTTAACAGAATTCCAGTCTGCATTACATGCTGGATAGTTGCATAATTTTTAACCCCCTGCCTCTTTGTGGCAGATTCTGTTGTGTTTACTTTTCACAGAAGAGCGCTGCGGGACATGAAGATTAATTGTTGAATCCCTCATCAAACCTCTATACAGTTATGGCACAGGACCTCACAGCCATGTTCTGTATTGTGAAATCCAAAATCAGAGTTGTTGGTTAAACTTAACTGTTGTACAGTTTTTCCCATAAAATCATGTGCAGTAAAAACAATACAAAATACTGGGGATAACTTGATGTTAATGTTGTAACATCTAAGACCCAACCACTGGTTATGTTGAGCGTGAAAATTTTGGAAATTGGACCATATGTAATTAAAAAAAAACGGCCAACAACAACAATATTGTTTAATTTGGCATAGTTTTTCAAACAAGAAAAATTGTCAATAATTCTTTTAAGAAACTAATGATAAGAGACACAATCGATGTTGTGGGAAAAAGAATTGGGAATTTTGAATAGCATTGATTCAGAAATACTGATGAATAAATTGACTATGACATTTCTTTAGTTCTCAGCTGTATCCAGGCTCAATCATGGATGCAATCAGTTACTGCCTCAATTATAAGAGGAGGTGAGGAAAGCACTTTTCCTACTGAAATTTGGAGAATAATCTGGGATAGTGCCACTGACTTTGAAAGAGAGTTCCAATACTGGTGGAATCTGTTAAATTTTACCTACAACCCCAGCACAAACACAGTCACAGCCTTTGCACTGACGATACACAATGCTTCAGTGCACTCAATATTCCGTATCACTGCATTAGGGCTGAATCATGACAGAGTTGTTTTCCATCCTTTCGAGCATAGAGAATGGGCCTGTGAAATTGGTGAGAAGTGGTGAACTGTTAATTTGGAAACTTGCATTGCCCGAGAACAACAGGGGTTTATCTGTGAAAGTAACGCAATCAGAGCTCAAGGTATTTGCTTAGACACAGAACAGAATGTCTGTAACTTTGAAATTCATCCAAATGAGATTCCTGAAACAGTACTGGTGTATATAGGCAACGGGCTTGCATGCTTAAGAACTGCTTGTAATAGTGTTTTCATAGAGAATTTAGTGGTGAGTACTAAAAATCACTCAAATCTTTGTTTTCATATCTTTACTAAAATTGCAGGATGTATTTTTTCTTTTGTAGTCCCAGTTACCTCTCATCACCTTCCTCAGTCAATTACACATTGATCAACCATCTATTGCCTACTCCCATTGGAATGAGCCACTCTCTGGTAAAGCAATTGTAGCTTCACCAAGACTTACAGTAATTTCACGACTATAAGGCGCACCGGACTACAAGGTGCATCCCCCGGGAGCCGGCACATTTTGCAACTTTGTAGATCAGATAAGGCGCACCAGACTATAAGGCGCACTTTTTTTTTGCCGCGAAGATCCGTGCCGCGCGCAACAAAGTAACAAATTAGTAATGAAAACCCGCGATTGTGGAGTTTACTGGCAGGGGCTCAATTTGGAAACATTTTTCACAGATCGGTGTAGGCTTTCAAAGGCAGCCCCAGGCGCCCTCCCCGTGCAGTGGGCCCTGGCACTCCCGCCCACCCCCAGTGCCGGTTGGTGCGGCTCGGCGCAGCCGCGGGGCCACCTTCCCCTTGCGGCTCCGTTCTGCCGTGGTGCTGTTCCCCCTCATGGCTCCGCGAAGCTACCGTGCCGTTCCCTCGCTTGGCTCGGCGCTCCTGCCATGCTGTCTGTCCCTCACTGGGCTCAGCGCCACCACCATGCCGCCTGTCCCTCGCTTGGTTTGGTGCTCCTGCTTGTGCCGCCTGTCCCTTGCTCGGCTTGGTGGCACGACTGCCCTGCCACCCGTCCCTCGCTCGGCTCGGCGGCGCCGCCGCCATGCCGCTTGACCCTTGCTCGGCTTGGCGCTCCTGCCGTGCCGCCCGTCTCGGCGGCGCGGCCACCATGCTGCCCGTCCCTTGCTTCGGCTCGGCGGCGCCGCCGCCCTGCCGCCTGTCCCTCGCTCAGATCGGCTCCGCTGCCGTGCCGTTCCGCCTCGCGGTTCCGTTGTGGCACCATGCTGTTCCCCCTCGCGGCTCCGCGGAGCAGCCCTGCCGCCCATCCCTCGCTCGGCTTGGTGGCGCCACTGTCCTGCCGCCCATCCCTCACTCGGCTCGGCGCACTGTGGCCCCGTCGGCCCCTATCGGGCTATGGCCCCGCTGCCTCCAGCACCGCAACCCCGCTGGCCGTGCCTGCCCCTATCAGCTGTGGGGCCGCTGCCCCCAGCACTGCGGTCCCATCGGCCCCTATCGTGCTGTGGCACCTCGGCTCAGGCCGCTGCGCACAACAAAGTAACAAAGTAGTAACGCCTCCCTGCCCGTGCTGCTCCCGGTGCCTGGGGCACCCAGGGCTGCCCCCTGCCTTCCAGCCTGCGCTGCTCCCTGTGCCTAGGGCAGCCTGGGGCCGCCCCCTGCCTTCCAGCCCGCGCTACTCCCTGTGCCTAGGGCCGCCTGGGGCCACCCCCTGCCTTCCAGCCCGCACTGCTCCCGGTGCTTAGGGCCATCTGGGGCCGCCCCCTGCCTTCCAGCCTGCGCTGCTCCCCGTGCCTGGGGCTGCCCGGGGCCGCCCCCTGCCTTCCTGCCCGCACTGCTCCCTATGCCTGGGGCTGCCCACGGCTGCCCCACAATGGCTACTCGGCACTCCCGCGGCACCGCCCCCCCTCGCGGCTCTCACTTCCGGGGTGGCAAATTTCACAACTTTGTAGATCAGATAAGGCGCACCGGACTATAAGGTGCACTTCCGGGTTTAGGGAAAAATTTTAGTCATAAGGGTGCGCCTTATAGTCATGAAATTACTGTAATCGAAATTTTGGGAAGGATTACAAAAAACGGACAAAAAACCTTAATAACTGTTCATCACAATGTGAAAGAAAAACATCATTTTCTGGAAAGAGTAAAAGGAGTTGCTGAACACAGGTGGTGGAATACTCTCTTTGGGTTGTCACCTACTGCTACAGCTGCCCTAAACAAATTGTGCCATCCCATCATTGTCCTCTTGATTTTGGTTTTGATTGGTTTTGTTTTATCAGCAATCCTCTACATCATGAATTGGAGAATGATGAAACGGTTGACACAATTGACATCTACACTGGATTTACACAAATCAGTCACTGTTGACATCCCTAAGGTTACTGACACAAGGAGAACTGTAAGATTTAAAATAAGATAAAATGTGTTTTCAATTAAAATTACTTATTTTAATTGCCTTGCTTTTTGAACATCAATAAAAATTGCTTATTTCAGTTGTGTTGTATTTTGAATATTGATAAAAATGGATAATTTTAGTTGCATTGCATTTTAAATTGAAATTTATTATTTTCTTTGTAATCAGAAAATGATTAGTTCTTTGTGATGAAAATTTGAATACAGTAATTTCACAACTATAAGGCCCACCCTTTTGACTAAAATTTTCCCCGGAACTCGGAAGTGCGCCTTATAGTCCGGAAGCGCCTTATATGATGTACAAAGTTGCAACATTTGCCACCCTGGAAGTGTGAGCCGTGAGCCGTGGGGGGAGCCAGCAGTGCCACGGCATCCGGGTGGAGGCAGGCCCGGGGGCATGCGGCACAGCCCCTGCTGGGTGGAGGCAGGCCTGGGGGCCCATGGCTGCCGGGTGGGGGTGGGGTCTAGGCAGCAATCGCGCGGGGAGAGCTGGGGGCGGAGCCTCGCTGCAAAAAAAGCGCGCCTTATAGTCCGGTGCACCTTATATGATCTACAAAGTTGCAAATTTTGCTGACTCCCAGGGGGTGCGCCTTATGGTCGTGAAATTACTATAATTGAAAATTGATTCTTTGTTTGTTTTCTTTTTACCTTTTTTTTTCTTTCCCTTCTCTTTTTCCTACTTTTCTATTCTGTTCATCTTCCTGTCTCTGTTTTCCTGGGATGTGCTACCAACTCGCACAAGTCCTGAAGAATTCTGAGTGACACCATGAAGAAGCGCTGACAATGATTGTGAGTCATGGGGTGGTGTAAGGGTTGGTCCAAAGATTCCCTGATCTGTCTCACGACCATCATCAGAGACCCTGAGACCCTTGAGACCCCAGGACCCTACCTCTCGATTTGGACAGGAGTTGCTGGGCCTGGCCAAGGTGGATGCTTGCCAAGGGACTGTGTGCAAGTGTGCTTGCCAGAGCTTGCTGCTTCCATGATACACTGCCCTCAAGCAGAGTACTGCTTGTAGTGTTCTCTCCTGCACCTGTTTTGAAGCAATAATCTCCACACACAAGTGTCCATAAATCTCCCCATCTTTTGGCCAGGGGCCACTCACCTTGAAAAAAGGACTATAAAGTGTTTACTTTCTGAAGAGACTTTTGAGATTCTTTTTTCCCCATGGATGGAAGACATGTTTATCAGCAGGACAACTCAAGGAAGTCATCCCATCTGTTGGTAGCTATTCCCCCATCCTTTCTCTTTCTTTCTCCCCTCTTTTACTTCATTTTCTTTAACTCTCTCTCTCCCTCTCCCTTCTATCACAAAACTGAGTTGTTGGCAGTCAATAAACTGCATTGCTGCTTGTTGCTGACTAAAACTTTAGTCTCCTCTTGTTTGTCTTTTGCACCCTGTGATCAAACGAACCATCACAAACCCCGCTCAGGTTTGTGCAGTGCCGGGGGACCGGGGGTGATGGTGGCATTGGCCACGGGCACTGCGGGAACACGGACAGGGCTGAGGCCAGGGGGAAGGGCTGGAACCTGACCTGGGGGGATGAGGGAGTCTGCATGGTGGCATCTGGGGACAGAGGGCCTCCTTCAGTCAGGGCAGTGGCCCCATGGTTCTGGGGGGCATCGTGTGCTGTGGCATGATGGCATGTGATGGGTAAGGGGAAGGGGGGGACGGGATGAGGGTGAGGTATGCATGGGATGAGGGATGCTGTGTCCAAGGGCGGGAATGGCATCACCTGGTGGTGGACATGGAATGGCATGGGTGGGATGGGATGGGCACTATGAGGCACATCAACGGGGGCATCACCCCATTGCCGAGGGTTTCAGTGCCCTGGCAGGGACACGCTCAGCAGGGTGAATGTGACCTGATGTGCAGTGGGGGACGTGACAGCTGGGTTAGGAATGCATGGCTTGGATATCCTGGCTGGGGATAGCTGGAGGCAGACGGGTCCATTGCCCTTGTCTGATCCCAGTGGTGGGGGCTGTGAGCTGGGCTGGACTGGGGATGGTGTGGGGGGATGAGGTGGAATGGGAATGTGTGGAATTGGGGATGCTGTGGATGGGGTCAACCTCAGCCCGAGGGTCCCGCTCGCCCAGGACAGCGATGTTCAGTGTGGGGCTCTTGGCCACGTTGACCCCGTCGCTGGCTCTGCAATGGTAGAGGCTGCTGTCATTGTCCTCAATGTCCCACAGCTCCAGACGGGGGCCAGTGCCCAGTGGCGCCCCAGAGCATTCCTGGTGCCAAGAGAAGGACAGGGGACCTGTTCCCATTGCCACCGCATAGCTCAGCTCTAGGTTGTCCCCCAGTGCCATCTGTCCCCCAGGGGGCTGCTCTGACAGGGACACCCCTGAGGGCAGGACCACTGCGGGGGGACACAGGAGGGATTGGGGATATGGGAGGAGTGGGGAACACCTGGGAGCAGTGAGGGACTCAGGGATGGGGAAGATCAGAGAGGGAATGGGGGATTCCAGTGAGAAAGAAGGAGATGCAGAGGCCAGGGGGTTTGGAAAGGGGTGGAATGAACTCAGGGAAGGATGGGATATTCAACAAGGGGACACATTTTGGGGACCCAGACAGAGATGGTGGGACCTGTGGAAAATGGAGGGAGTTCAGAGTGGGGGAGGTCCATCCAGACGGGGGTGAGGGGACCTGGTGAGGCAGAGAGCGGTGGGGAGGGGACACAGGGAGGCTGTGGGGTCCCCTGAGGTCCCCAAGGCCAGCAGAGCCAGTCTGTGTTACCCACTGCTGACCTTGGTGTGACTGGGGATGCAGGGTGGCTTTGGGAATAGGATGGGGTCCATTCCTGAGGGCGTCAGGCCCGTGCCTGGGGCACTCACCCCACAGGAGCAGTGCCACCTTCCCGGCCATCCCACTGTCCCCGGCCATGGGCACTGGCTGTCACTCGCTGCTGGGGCCACCTGTCCCCTGGCTGGCGGCTCTTCCAACAAAGAGGAATGAAGCAAATTCAGATATTGTTTCATTGTGTTGTGGCCCTTGGTGGGGGCTGGGGGGCAACCAGCTGGGGACAGGCTATGGGCTGGGTGGGGACAAGGGTGGGTCGCGCAAGGTGGGACATGGAGTTCCCAGGAGTGGGGGGCTCAGAGGGTGTGGGGAGCCAGGGATGGCGTCCAGGGGAATCAGGGGTCCTGAGTACAGGATGAGTCACTAGGGCTGGGGAGATTCAGGGATGGGAGTCCCAGGGGAATGGGGGCTCCAGGGATTTTGAGTCATGGATGGGGCTCCAAGGGCTGAGGGCGCGGGGTAATGGAGGGTGTCGGAAGAATCAAGTCTAGGGGTAGAGGGATTATAGAGGCTGGAGTTTTGGGGGGAGGATACCTTGGGAATGGGAGTCCTGGACCATGGATACCCTGGGAAATGGCAGTCCTGGGTGTAGGTCCCACAGACGTGGAGCATAAGGAATGGGGGTCTCTTGATTGGAGTCCCAAGGGAATGGGGATGCCAGGGATGGGCAGTGCTGGGCAGGCCCGTGGGTCACAGTTCCTTCCCTGGGTGCCTCAGATTTTGGGGTGACCCAAGGCCCAGCACAGCCCCCAAAAGTGCTGCTGCTTTGGGGTTCACCACAGGTGGATTCCGAGGGGCTCTGGGACTGTGTCCCCCGATCCCTCAGGGGCTTTTTCCTCTCTTCATTTCCATTTCTTTCCTTTAATCCCTCAATTTCACAACACCCCAAGTTCGTGCCTTGAAGATTCTGGGGTGTACTTCAGCAGATAATGGGTAGGGGTAGCCCTGGGAGCGGAGAACAGGGGGTACAGGGGAACACGGAGGGGTGGGGAGGCTGTGGAGGATGGGGATGTCCGACTCTGCCCCCCCAAAACTTTCACTTTCTTTGGAAAGAGAAAACTTCTTTCACTTTCTTCTCCCCGTGCAAGACACACAGGGGTGGATTCTGTCCTGGGGGTGACACATCCCGTGGTTCCTGTCCCTGTCCTGGGGTGACACATCCCGGGGTTCCTGTCCCTGTCCTGGGGTGACACATCCAGGGATTCCTGTCCCTGTCCTGGGGTGACACATCCCGGGGTTCCTGTCCCGGCCCCGAGCGCACAAAGCTCGAGCAGCGGCTCTGCCCCGCGGCCGTGCTGGGGCTGGCGGAGGTGACCCCGGCTGGATGGCGACAGTGGCCTCGGACACGCTGTCACAGCCGCTCGGGACACGCGGCCACCGCGGCTCCCCGCAGGCCGGGACAGTGGCGGCCCTGGCAGCGCGATGGCAGCCCCGAGCCGCGACAGTGGCCCGAGCCCGGGACTCCGCTGCCGCAGTGCCGGGGGCTCCTCCCCGGGCTCCCGGGTCCCCTCCGCCCTCCCGGCACCTCCCTCCCGGCGCCCCGGGGCCGGGCCCGGCGGAGGCTCCGCAGCAGCTGCGGGGCTCAGACACCGCTCGGGGAGCGCCGGCTGCGGGGCTTTGGGCAGCGGCGGCCACCGGGCAGGGCTGGAGCTGGGCCGGCCTTGGGGGACATTTGGGGACACCCCCGGCCGCCCCCGGCTCCGGCGCGGGGCTCTCGGGGCGCTCGGGGCGCTGCCGCTGCTGCCGGGCTCCAGCTCGGCCCAGGGCTCGGCAGCTGCGGGATCGCTGCCCGTGGCCGTGCCGAGCTCCCCGAGCCCTTGGAGCTGTCACCGAGAGGGGACAAACAGGGAGCGGCAGCTCCTTCCCCTGGGCGGGGCAGCTGCGAGGGAACCAGTCCGGAACTGCAGCAATTGATCCTTTGGTGCCTGTCCCCAAGGCACTGAGAGAGCCCCAAAAATCCTGCAAATCCCACCAGGATCTGCTCAACAGCCTGAGCGGGACCCTCCTCGGTGCGAGCTGAGCAGGCAGAGCTGAACAAACCAAAACCATTTCTGCCGCTTTAATCCAAAAGCTGCGTTTTGTGTCCAATGGGAGGGACAAGGGTCCTGTGCCCCCTGGCACTGGGGGAGGGAACGGGGAGCCCCTGGGGGTACTGGGAGCACTGGAATGGGGAGATCTGGGCATTCCCACCCCCCACACTCGTGGCCACCTCCCAGGCAGGGTGGGCAACCAGGAGAGACTGGGGGCAACATATGGGTGGTGCTCTCGGGCCAGGACCTGCACTGTCCAAGGTGTCTCAGTGCCCCCCAGTAACCCGAGTGCCCACAGTGTCACCAGTACCTCCAGAGCCCCCAATGCCCACCAGTGCCCTTAATGACCCTAGTGTCCCCCAGTGCCCCCCAGTGTCACAGAATGTTCTCGTAGCTGTCATTGGGGTCCCGCTGTTGCCCATGGGGTCCTGGCAGCACCTCGTAGTCACCTGGAGGAGGTGATTGGGGGTCACTGTGAGTGACTCTGGGGTTGGGATGCTGGGTGGGGGTGACACCCGTGGGTGACGTGTCCCTGTCCCCCCCTGTACTCACCCCCTGCCCGCTCGGTGCCCATGATGTGGGGGTCCAGCACCGCCCCCGCCTCTGGGGAAGCCGAGGGCTTCTGGGGATGCCTGCGGGAATAAGGGGGAGTCTGTGGGGTGCGGGACTTCCTGGGGGGAGGGTAAAATGGGGGGTCAGACCTGGAGCCCCCCACTCACCTTTCCTGCTCCTTCCTGAGGGCTGCAAAGGAAAGGGGGGAGGGGTGACTGGGGGTGCCTCAGGGCCCTTGAACACCCTCGGGACCCCTGAGTGCCCCCTGAGCCCCCCAACTGCCCCAAAACCCCTGACAGAACTCCCAACATCCCTGCACCACCCTCCAGGACCTCTCCAAATCCCTCTGGACCCCCAGTTGGGGTCTCTGGGGTCTCAGCTTCACCCAAGTCAGGAGCTGTTGGTGCCACCCTATGGCCCCCCCACTCTGGGGGGGCTTCACCCCAATCCCTGGGACCCCCATGTCCCCCCATTGTCACCCACCCCGGCGGTGCCACCAGCGACAGCTCCCGATGACAGCCAGGAGCAGGAGCAGGTACAGGAGGGTCCTGCCGACATTCACAGCCACTGCAGGGACAGAGGGGACACAGCGGGGTCACCCTGAACCCCGGGGGTCCTGAACACCCCGGTGACCCCGTGTGACCCCACCTGTGTTCCAGAGGTGTCCAGTGGTTCCCTGTGGTGTCACCTCCAGGGCCAGCTCTGGGCTGAGTGCCCGGAACACGCGGTGCCCGTCCTGTCCCAGCTGGTTGGTGGCCACGCACTGGTAGGTGCCCGAATGTCCCACATGGACGGCCCCAAGCTCCAGGAGGGGACCCCGGGCCACCTGGTGCCCGTTGTGCGGCCAGGTGAAGGTGACAGGGGCTGAGCCCACCTGCACCGAGCAGCGCAGGGTCACGGGGTCACCTGGGTGCACCTGGAGTGCCGGGGGACCGGGGGTGATGGTGGCATTGGCCACGGGCACTGCGGGGACACAGACAGGGCTGAGGCTGGGGGGAGGGGCTGGCACCCACTGTGGGGGGAGGAGGGCACGGGAGGGATGGGTTTGATGGGGAAATGTCGTGGATGGGGTCACCCAATGGAGGGGTCAGGGGACACAGAGAGTGATGAGGGGACACAGGGCAGAGGCGAGGGGACACGATAGAGATTTCTAGGGAACACGGATGTCCCCAGTGGGGGCCGCAGCGGGCTGGAGGTGCTGAGGCAGCTGAGATTGAGGGGGGACCCCTTGGGGAGCTCGGGGGGACCCTCCAGCACCGGCACCGTGAAGAGCTCTGGGAAGGAGATGGGGAGTGGGATTTATGATGCCGAGTCCCTGGGGAGGGGCTGTGGGGTTGTTGGGGTGGTGGCTGTGGGGTGCTCACCCTGCACTGTCACTGGCACCGGTACTGACTCCTTCCATCCCCAGGACTTCACCCAACCCTCACAGTGGTAACGGCCGGTGTAGTTCAGATGCAGAGGGGACAGGGACAGCTGGGACTTATTGTGGGGCATTCCTAATTTCTTCCAGTCGTGGTAGAAGGAGAGCAAGGAGACAGACAGATCCGGCCGGCCCCGGCAGCGCAGTGTCACCGTGTCCCCCTTCAGCAGCACCCGCGCCGGTACCTGCAGCACCAGCCGGTCTGGGGGACAGGGGGGATCTGTCACACTGAGGTCACTGGGACCCCCCACTGGGTCAAACCCGACATCCAGCACAAGGGTCCCCTCTGCAACAGGATTCTCTGAGATGTCCCCAGAGGAAAGGACAGGCTCTAGTCACACTGGGGGGTGACCCATGGAGCTGAGCCCACCCTGAGGCCTTGAGGTCCCTGCGGGTGCCAGGGTGGGGACACCCAAACCCCTCTCACCATTTGAGACCCTCACGGGGGGGCTGAGCCCACTGCCGGGTCTCTGACACTGGTAGGTGCCTTTGTTGGTGACATTGAAGGTGTCGCGTCCCTCCTGCCCCCAGCGCTGCCCGTCCTTGTACCAGATGGTGGCACCGGTGGTCCCCGAGCCCTGGCAGGTCAGTGTCACCCGGTCCCACAGCACCGCCGGTGTCCAGGGAGGCTCCACCAGGAGTTGGGGGGTCTGGGCACCTGCGGGTGACAGGGGACACCAGCCTGCCAGGGCCACCACGGGGCTGGGGACAGCAGGGCAGGGACATGGCATCCCCCGAGGACTCACCAGCGAGGCCGAGGGTCTGGGCTGGAAGGGAGAAGGGACAGGGCTTGATTGGGGGTGGCACTGCAGGGACAGCAGCACCTGGGGGACCCAGTGTGGGACTGTCCCCAAACTGTTCCCGTGGGGAGACCCTTCTTCTAGAAAAGTGCTCAGGGACAGTCCCCAACATATCTGGAGTGGTTCCCAGGGCACAGCTCTGTGTTACACCTCTGGGCATCACAGACACCTCTGGGACAGGGACAACATGGCCACCCTGTGATGGCACAGATCACCCCTTCCAGACCCATGGCCACATACCCATCCCTCTTGTTCCTGTCCCTACAGCTGCCCCAGCTCCGTGGAGCCAAAATCCACATCTGTGACCCCGAATTCCTCTCCCCTGTCCCTGTCTCCTCATTCCTTTCCCAAACCCAGTTCCACTCTTCCTGTCCCCAGAGCCTCCCCAAAACCCCAGTCACACTGAGGGGCTACTGGCTCTGTCCCCCACAAACTCTGCTGGCCTTAGGGACCTCAGGGGACCCCACAGCCCCCCTGTGCCCCCTCCCCACCGCTCTCTGCCTCACCGGGGCCCATCCCCGTCAGGCCCGTGCCCGGGGCACTCACCCCACAGGAGCAGCGCCACCTTCCCGGCCATCCCGCTGTCCCCGGCCATGGGCACTGGCTGTCACTCGGTGCTGGGGCCACCTGTCCCCTGGCTGGCGGGTATTTGGATAAAGAGGCAGGAAGCGAGGTCAGCTCTCATCCCCACGTGTTCATGGCCCTTGTTGGGGGCAGGGTGTGGACAGGATGGGGGCAGGGTGGGGACAGGCTGTGGGAGATGGTGGTGATGGTGGGACATGGTGAGGACAGGATGTTGCCAGAATTCGGAGGCCAAGACTGTGCTGGGAGCTCAGAATGGGGTCCAGGGGACAGCGTGCTTGGGATGAGGTCCCATAGGAATGGGGGTCCCAGGGGTTGGGTGGATTCAGACTGAGGTATGAGGGTCCCAGAACAACGGGGCCTCCAGGGATTTGTGATGATGGGATGGATCCCAGGGATGGGGGTGCCAGGGAAATCGGGGTCCTGAGGAAATCATGGTCCCCAAGGGAAGGGGGGTCTCAGGGACTGGAACTGCTGGGATGGGGGTCCCTGCAAATGGAGATCCTGGGGAATGGCAGTCCTGGGATGGGGGTCCCAGACAGGAGCGGGGACATAAGGAATGGGGGTCCCTTGATGGAAGTCTCAGGGGAATTGGGGTGCCAGGGATGGGCAGTGCCTGGGCAGGCCCGTGGGTCACAGCTCCTTTACTGAGTGCCTTAGAATTTGGGGTGACCCAGGGTTCAATGCTGCCTTCCTCGGGTGCTCGTTTCCTGGGCATCACATAGGGGTCCTGGGCATCTCTGCTTCTGTGCCCTCTCCCGTCCTTGGCTTTTCCCCTCTTTATTTATCTGCTTTCCTTATTTTCATCTCTTTTGTGCCATGCTCAGTCACCCCCAGGTCCTGGCTCCGAAATCCTGGGGAGTACCTGAGCAGGGAATGGGCTGGGGGGACCCCAGGGTGGGATAAAAGGGGGTGAGGGGTCTGCAGGGAGGGGTGGAGGGGCTGTGGGGGATGGGGGTGTCTCGCTGTGCCCCCCAACACTTTCACTTTCCCTCTCCTGCAGCAGAAGGAAGAGGCCGTTTGTGCTGAGAGTCACACGGGGGTGGGTTCTGTCCTGGGGGCATATCCAGGGGGTCCTGCCTGAGAGGATTCTGTTCTGGGGGTGACAGGTTCTGGGTGGATTTTGTCCCAGTGCTGACACATCCTACAGGTGGAGATCCTGTCCTGGGGGATGGCAGTTCTGGGCAGGGTCCCTGGACACATTCCCTGAGGAAGTCACTGTCCAGGGCAGGGCACATCCTGGAGAACCCTGACCCAGGCAGGGGGGCCCCTGCCAACCCCCTCTGTCCTCAGTGGGGCACTGTGACCTCTGGGACCTCTGGGGTGCCCCAACTCAGGGTGTGACACCCCCACTCTACACCTCCTCATTGGCTGCCCCCACCCATCTGGGAGCCCTCAATCCCCATTTGGGAACCCTCCCAGGTGCAGCACCTCGGCCCCATTCAACAGCACACCAAGATCCTTCTTTGGGTGAAAAACACCAGCAAGGCTGAATGGGGAGGAGATGGACATGAGCTGGTGTCAGTCAGGGAGGGCACAGACACCCCAAAAACACCCAAAGCCACCCCCACACCCAAAACCTCTGCAGGGCCTCAGTGCTGGCAACCAAGAGATGGATGAGACCCTGCCCATGAAACACTTGTGAAGTGCTTGGGGGGCTTCCCCCTCCCTCTCCTGCCCCCAACAATACCCCCAAGGAGTTTCTCTCCTGAGGGCTTGGGACACATTAGGTTTATTTGGGTTAGGGGAGAAATCCCATTACAGACTTCTCCATTCTGGCTCATCCCCTGCAGGATCTGAGCCGGCAAGAGCAGCTTGGGAATGGAGCCCCAGGCAGGAAGGAGCTCCCAAACTGCTCCTCCTTGAAGCCAGTGGCCATCCAAGGGTGGGCCCAGCCATGGCCCAGCCCCAGTGCCCAGGGATGGGCATTGGCCAGCCCTGCTCTGGCCAGCCCCAGGTGGCAGCCAGGACCTGAGGCTCCCCCCGCCCCCTTGGCTTTGATTCTCGCAGCTTTCGAGCTGCTGCAAAGGTGAGAATTCTGTGGGGGAAAAAGGCCTGCCTGTGGTTTGCTCAGCCCTGCAAGAAGCACAAAAGCCAGGCTGAGCCCAAGCAGTGGCTCTGCAGGGCCTTTGATGGTTTTCAGAGCTGGGCTGGCTGCAAACCCCCCCTGCAGGGGCAGCTGTGAGGGAACCAGTCCGGAAATGCAGCAATTGATCATTTGGTGCCTGTCCCCAAGGCACTGAGAGAGCCCCAAAAATCCTGCAAATCCCACCAGGATCTGCTCAACAACCCGAGCAGGACCCTCCTCCTATAAAAATCCTCTAGGCCTGGAACCCTCCAGAAAGACTGTTCAGGTTCTGGATGTGGACAGCAGAAGAGAGGGAAAAGTGTGGAAACAGAATACTCTGATTGCCAGAACTAAGATAAAGAAGGGACTGGAAGCTCTGGACTGTAACCAATCCTATTTCCTGAGAGGTGCGAGCAGAGCATGTGGACAAGACAGAGGCACCAATCAAGTCCTGCGTGATCCCATGGACAGTAGTTTTAGAATGTGGAAGTAGAGCATCATGTAAACAATAAAGTGGCTCCTGCTTTATCACACTGGTTAGTTGTTCACAAGTGCTGAGTTCCTGCATGTCGGTGACTCCCCGCGGTGATTAACACCGTGCTAATGAAGCAGAGCATCGGGCCCTTTGCACTCTGAAGGGCTCTGCGCAGTGAAAAGGGGCGAGGCCCGGGCGGAGACGCCGCTGCAGGACCGCGCTGGGGGCAGTCGGAGGGCGGCTCCAAGGAGTACGGGAGAAAGAAGGTTCCTGTGAAAAAGGCTCCGGGAAAAATCTGTACCCTGCAGGGGCCACAGTGGGAAAAGGTGAGCAGTCGGGGCTGGAAGGATGGAAAGGCGCTGTCAAAAGAAGAACAGGCCACGCTGAATGTCCTGCAGCTTACTCTCTCTAAGAGAGCAGCTAAGGATGCACGGAGCTCTTAAAAAGATTCTTGGGATGGGGTCAGGAGAGGGGATTTTCTGTCAAAACCAGGAGTGTTTTTAACACCCTCCAGTGAGAAAGGCATGTGTAAGCAATGGGTCAAAAGAAGCTGAAAGAGTCATAAAAGGAATATACAAAATCGTGAAAGGGTACAGATGCAGCCGGCAGCATTACAGCAAGAAACAAGAAAAGATCACTAACCGGAAAATATATTGCGCCTTTGAGAATGGGAGCATGGCTGAACGAGTTGTGGGGACAGTGGTCTCAAAAATCGTGGTGAGGGAACAGCTGAGAGCCGGGGAAAAACAGAAAAATAAAAGAAAAAAGGTAAAAAAGAAAAGGAAAAAAAAATTGCGTCCGAGGAGGCGCGGGGCATGGTCTGAAGTGCCGGGGAACATGAGCAAAGCAGTCGCAGAGTCGTGATCTGGAATTGTGGCAGAGATACAGCCAGCGAGCCGGGGAGACAGCGGCCATAGGGGGTGACATGGTAGCCACAAAATCGCTGCCTACATGGTATAAAAAAAAAAAAAAATTACAAAGATCTGGGGGGACCACAGTTGCCATTGCAGCCCTCGCCGCCCCCGCCCGAGGGTGCCGGAAAACTTTCAAACAGTGTTCCCCGTGTCTGTGGCTCTGTTTCTGTTCCCTTTGCCCACGAGCGATGGAAAGATTGCCTTTGACGTCCGTTTTCCATACTGAAAAGACTGCTAGAAAATGTTATAGTCGCTTTTGAAACCGCTTTTAATCCAGCCATGTGCAGACGCACGGAGAGGGACAAAGAAAGCGGGATCCGGAATTCAATTGCGTGCTCCTGCAAAAGAACTGGGGCGCAGTTTGGTTCCCCCGAGAGCGCGGGGCAGCCGCTCCCGCCCTCTGGGGAGCCGCGGCGGTGCCGCAGCAGCGTCCGGGTGAGTCTTGTGCTCCAGAAGCGCCCGAAGCCCCGGCTGTGCCTGCCCGCGGCTTTGCGCGGAGTGTGCGGGCTCTGGAGCTGCTGGGGCCGCTCGGCATTTCCTGCGGCACGGCTCCTTTCCGGAGCTGGGGGCTCCGCTCGCCTTCTCTCCTGGGCTCGGGGCGCGGCTTTTCGGCGGAGCCGGCGGCTCTGCTGGGCCGGGGGTGCGGGTGCTTTGTGCCTTTTTAGCCTTGTTCTGCGCTCGTTTTCCCGTGATTTCTCCCCTACAGTGCAGTTGTAGGGTTTGTTCTTTACTGCCTTTTCCCCTCCTCTTTATCCCCGCGCGTGTTTGGGGTGCAGCAGCCCCGGGAGGGCTGTGCCGGGCTCGGTTCGGGTTCGGTGCCGTGGCGGCTCCGCAGGGCTTCCACCGCCTCCTGCTCGTTCCAAATGCACTGATCCAACCCCAACAAATGTAGATACCATACAGCAAAAGTTTCTTTTTCCTTCTCCCGCATTCCCCTCTCTCCCCCCTGTTTTGGGTCCGCTCCCGTTTTCCCCACGGGGCCCGGAGCTGCCCCCCCGCCGTCTGCTGCCCGAGTTCTGAGCTACCTCTCTGTACCACAGCCCACGGGTGGGTGGGTCTTCAAATCCCTTCTGTCAGAAACAAAACAGAACAAAGCAAAGCAAAATAAAATATTAAAAAGTAACGGGGGTGGTGGGGGAGGAAGGGGTGATTTTTTATTGTTTTATTGGAGGAATTCAAAACTGTCTGTGTGCACTGAGGCGCAGTTATATTGGTATTGGCTTTTACTATAATAAGTAGAAATTTATATACCGAACTATATTTACAGGCAGATAATGTTTCGGCCCCCTTAATTCGGGGGAACCTTTCTTCACAAATGTTTTTAATTAAATGCCAATAAAACAGCAATTAATATTTAAGCCCAGATTGAAAATCCATTTTGCCATAAAACATATGTATCAACATTTGATTATGTATATCTCTTTAGTAATTTAAGAATGATTAAAGCTGAACTTTGAAAAATCCTAATAAGAGCTATACTTAATAACTGCCATTACCATGATCTATGCTCAAATCCAAATTACACAGAATCACAACATACTTATCACATCCTTTTTAATCCGTCCACTAAAATCATCCTGTTCACAGATTGTTTGAACTTTTTAGTGCCTTTTTGTATTAACAGCATTACAGTAAGTTACATCTATAACTTGTACAAGATGTTGGTTTCTATTCCTGTTAAGCTCCAATATTGTAATGTCCACTTGCATTCTGTTAAGATTGACTAAGGCTCAGTTCTACTGTGTTAATTCTGTTTGATTTCATTTCTGTTAAGTTTCAGTATCACTAAGTGTAGACAAGGTTCTGTTCCAGTTTTATTTAGATCACGTTATGTTCTGTATTAATACTGATTCACGGAGTTCCCTTAGGTGTGCTTTTTGTTCTATTGAAGTGGTAATTAAGAATGAACTGGGACCTTTCCATGTTGTTAAACAAGAGTCTGCGTCTTGATTCATTTCTATCTCAAAGGCAAGGTCTGCTGCAACACTATTGATTGCATGAATTTACCCATTTTGTACTAGGCATCATTCAAATGATATTAATGTTGGATTTATAGCCAGCTTTTTCATATGTTTGAACATCTCTTGGTGTAATTCTCTATGAGACACGTTATTTTCAGAATCTTTTCTTTTTCTTCTCTAGTTGCATCTGCATCTCCTTTATCCAGGCTACCTCTCTGTTGTCTCATGATTTGTCAGTATTTCCAGAGTTCCAAGAAACGATATCTGAGCTTTGTTGAAAACCTCCTCCAAACTGATGATCTTGTGGTCCTTGTGAGAGAGGACAGAGCACAGATGCAATCCAAGTCATTTCTTACAGGAACACTGCAGCAGTTTGCTGCCTTTGAGACATCTCTATCCTAAGGAAAACTAAAGAGGGAACCAGCTATGCATGATTTGGACTAGTCTTTCACCTCAACACCTTCACTGATTACTTCTACTCTTAAGAGTCTTGTTGTATAAAATATATCAGAAAATTCTCTTCCAGTTAGGGCCTGGGCTCTGACCACAGCCTGGCTCTACCTGGATGGGAAACTGCCAACAGACCCAAGTGTTTTCTGGATCAAAGCAATGCTCGAGTCACTTTGACTTGGCAATTTGACCCCATCAAAATGTGAGCTGGAGCTATTTTTGAAGTGAGCTTGGGAATCATTTTCCAGAGGTGGTTATCCAATTCTCCACTGATTTGAGGCTTATCAGCTGTTGCAGACACTGGGATGATGGTACAATGTTTTAGTGCTTGGTAATCATCTAATTTCACATGTGTTACTAATTATGTCTGTTATTGGAAATGTTTTGGATTGTTATATCTGAATTATTCCTGACTGCTGTAAGTTTCTTTTATCACTAGACATATTGTTTTGTTATTCCCTTCATGTTCTTAGCAAGAATCATGCATGCTGTTTTTAAAATGCAAAGAAAGGGGAATTAGCTCCTAAAGAAGTCTGAGTAATGCAATATTTGTACAAAAATATTTTAAGCGATTTTTAGATAATGTTCCTGAATTGAATGTCAATGACAAAGTGTAATTGATTCACTAACTAAAAAAAAAGACATGCATGTGTTTTATCATCAATAGATTCAGAGTAGTCATCTATTCAATTGACCAGACATCAATTGCCTCCAAGAAAACGAGACCCAGTCAGAAGAGAAATTACCAAACCACCATGCAGCTTTCATGACCCAAACAGGAACAGGACTGGCAAAACACAGCCCTGTCTGGAATCTTAGAAAAGCAACTTAGCAAGGAATCTCCACCCACCCCCCACCTCTGCCGTGTTTCCTGTGTTGCTCACAGCCAGGAGCTGCACAAGCCCTGCAGCACCAACCTGCAGCACCAGCCCATACCACCAGTGCTGCAGTACCAGCCCAGAGCCACCAGTCCTGCAGCACCAGCCCGCAGCCATCGTTTACCGGTGCCACAGACACGCAGGTGCCACCACTCGGAAATTGCACCCAGGCACTCACAAAAGCCCCGCGGGCTCGCCGTGGATTGCAACACGCACACTACCCCTGCCCAGCTGCTGCCGACAGAGCGCCCGGGCTCTTGCGGTAACACTGTCCCTTTCTTCTGTTTCTCTCTCGGTCTCACTTTTTCCGCTCTCTGCTCTCTCTTCTGTCCCCCTTTGGTGAGAACACTTGCCCTCCTTTATCAATAAACAGTTCTCAGATCTGATATTGCCGCATTTGTGCTTCATTTTCATCTGAGCAATCGATCACAAAGAATCCTCGCCGAGTCCCCCTTTGACAGCGGGACGGGACAGGGGCGGTGGGAGGGGGATGGGGAACCCCTGGGTGTGCTGCGAGCACTGCGGCCAGAGAATGGGGAAGTCACTGAGGGCACTTGGAGCACTCGGATGGGGCTTGGGGAGTCCCTGCATATTATTAGTACCTATTATATTATAGGTTTTCAAAAAAATTAAACTGAATGTTATGTGTTTAATGTTGGAAAATTTTGCTGTATGAATATAGTTTATTTTAGTTCTGTTATTAACAAAATGTAGAAATAGTAATGTGATAAATATATTTTCCTTTGACTACAACATGGTGTTAAAAGCTTTTGTTCATGTAACTAACTCAGAATGGTAAAAAGATAATCAGGAAATTCTTCACAGTCATGGATTATCCTATCCAGATGAAGATAGAGGTTACGAACTCCGGAACTCCAGGGAAGGAATTTATGGAGCCACAAAAATGCTGTTTTACAGGTTGTGGGGGGAGGGCCTGATTTTGAATAATGCATGAAGGTCTATGAATATTCAACATGTACAGTAATTTCACGACTATAATGCGCACCCTTTTGACTAAAATTTTCCCCCAAAGCCGGAAGTGCGCCTTACAGTCTGGTGCGCCTTATCTGATGGACAAAGTTCAGAAATTTGCCTACCCAGAAGTGAGAGCTGCGAGCCGCAGGGGGAGCCAACAGGGCCATGGCTGCCAGGTGGAGGCAGGGCGGAGTGGCGGCGGGCACACCCTGACCCCGTGCAGGTGGAGCCGCCCCTCCAGAGGCACGCCCCCGCCCTGTGGAGGCGGGACGGTCCCTCTACAAGCACACCCCGGCCCCGGAGAGGTGGCACGGAGGGGCGGCGGCCATAGCCCGGCCTTGGAGGGGCGGCACAGAGGGGCGGCGGGCATGCCCTGGCCCCGCCGGGTACAGGCAGGCCTGGGTGCCCGCGGCACCACCCCTGCTGGGTACAGGCAGGCCTGGGGGCCAATGGCTGCCAGGTTGAGGTGGGGTCTCAGCTGGAAACCACGCGGGGGATACTGGGGGCGGAGGCTCGCTGCAAAAAAAAAGTGCGTCTTATAGTCCGGTGCACCTTATCTGATCTACAAAGTTGCGAATTTTGCCAAATCCCCAGGGGTGCACCTTATAGTCCAGTGCGCCTTATAGTCGTGAAATTACTGTAGATGCATTTAGCTAAGTTTTTACTGAGTTAGTTTGTGCTCTTGCCTGAACTTTAAGCACCTTGCCATAAGAATCTATTGCTTTATTGTCTTGGTCTCCTATTTGTCTTTCTTTTATTAAACCTTTTACAAATTACCAGGAAAGTGAACCTTTTTTTTCACATGGCAGGGGGCAAAGGTACTGGGGAACTCCTGGGAGTAATGGGAGAGGAAATGGGGAGCACAGGGTTCCCTGTGTAGCCTCCTCCTGACCCATGACCACCTCCCTTGGAAGGTTGGGCAAGCACAGGAGCCATGGAGGGAGCCCCCCGTGTCACCCAGTGCCTCCCCCTTGCCAGAGTGTCACAACTTTTGCTGTAGATTGTCACAGATGTCACTAGGTTCCCAAGTTTGCCCATGTGGCCCCCGCAGCTCCATGTAGGTGGCCTGAGGATCCTCCAGTGGGGGTGCCCTGTGGGAATAAGGGGGTGTGTGGGAGGGGATGGGAGGTCCTGGGGGTTTGGGGAAAACCCAAATCAGGGTCAGAGCCTGCACTCACCTTTCCTGGTGTTTCCTGGCAGCTGCAAAGGAAAACTGGAGGGGTGACTTTGATTCCCCATCCACCCTCAGCAATCCTGAACCACCACCAGAGCCTCAATTCCCTCCAGATCCCCCCAGTGTCCCTGATGCCCCCCAGAAACCCTGAACCACCCCACTTCCCCAACACCCTGAGCCCCCAGAACCCCAAGCCTGGCAGGGAGGGGCACCCCCTGAATTCCCCAAAAAGCCCTGAGAGAACCCCAAACATCCCTGCATGACCCTTCAGCACCTCCCCAGACACCCCAGGGCCCTGAGCCAAGGTCACTGGGGGCTCAGCCCCTCCCGAGTCAGGACTGTGGGTGCCACCCCCCCCTTCTCTGGGGACCTTCCCACCACTCTCCAGGATCCCTGTCCCCCATTGTCACCCACCCTTGTGGTGCCCACAGCAAATGGCCACAATGAGCAGGACCAGGACCAACAGGGAGCCAAAGACGCCTGCAAGCACTGCAGGAAATAGAGGGGGACACACTGGGGTCCCAGGGGTCACCCCAGAGGTTCTGCAATCCCAGAGACCTCATGAGTTCCCCTCCTGTGCCCTGTTCCATTGGTGTCACTGCCAGGGACAGAGCGGGGGTGACCCTGGGTCATCTGTGATCCGGGGATCTCAGACCCACATGGGAACCCCGTGTGACCCCACCTGTGATCCAGCGGTGTCCAGTGGTTCCCTGTGGTGTCACCTCCAGGGCCAGCTCTGGGCTGAGTGCCCGGAACACGCGGTGCCCGTCCTGTCCCAGCTGGTTGGTGGCCACGCACTGGTAGGTGCCCGAATGTCCCACATGGACGGCCCCAAGCTCCAGGAGGGGACCCCGGGCCACCTGGTGCCCGTTGTGCAGCCAGGTGAAGGTGACAGGGGCTGAGCCCACCTGCACCGAGCAGCGCAGGGTCACGGGGTCACCTGGGCACACCTGGAGTGCCGGGGGACCGGGGGTGATGGTGGCATTGGCCACGGGCACTGTGGGGACACAGACAGGGCTGAGGCTGGGGGGAGGGGCTGGCACACAGCGGAGGGGATAGGCGGGATAGGTTTGATGGGGCAATGTCATGCACAGGGTCACCACATGGAGGGGTGAGGGGATGCAGAGATGAGAGGACACAGGGCAGAGGCAGGGGGACACGAGAAATATTTCTGTGGGACACGGATGTACCCCGGTGGGGTCTGAGTCCTCCAGTGCCACCAGTCTCCTCGGGGGCTGCACCGACAGGGACACCCCTAAGAGCTGAGCCCCTGCAGGTGAACGTGTGTGGGATGGCGGTTCTGGGAGGCGTGGGAGAGGTGGGGAGTGGTAGGAGGGGAGTACAAGGGGTTAGGAGGGGATCCCATTGAATGTGAAGTGGTCCGTGGGAGAGATAGAGTTGTGGCAGGCAGGAATGAGGGACACGAGATGGGACAGAGGGAACCCAGGGAGGGACTGGTGGGAAGAATGGAGTGGTGGAAGCAAACCAAGTAGGCAAGTGAGTGCAGAGGATGGAGCTGGGAACTCAGAAGTGGCACAGGATTCTGGGCAGGGATGGGGGGAACTGGAGAGTGATCAGGACAAAGATGGAGGGAACTGAGATGGACATGGGAAGGTCTGGGTGACCCAGGGAGGGATGAAAGGAGGGATGAGGGACCGAGGCACTGGTGGAGGAAAGCTGGGAAGGTGTTGGGGTTTCCCGTCCCCATTCCCACACTCACCATGTACTGTCACTGTCACTGTCACTGGCGCTGACATCTCCCACCACGGTGATGGCCCAGAGTTCACCCAGCCCCCACAGCGGTAGCGGCCACTGTGGTGCAGTTGCAGGGGGGACAGGGACAGCTCGGTGCCACAGAGGGCCCCCCCCAGATCCTTGTCCCCGTGGTAAAATCGTACTCCAGTGACCGTGCCATCCTGCCAGCCCCGGCAGCGCAGTGTCACCGTGTCCCCCTCCAGCAGTGCCCGTGCTGGCAGCTGCAGCACAAGACGCTCTGTGGGACAGGAAGGACCTGTCACATGTGGGGAGTCTGCGGGGTCCCAAATACCTTGGGAGGCACCAGGGGACCCCCATTGCAACAGGGGCTCTCAGTGCACTGGGATGCTCTGGGATGTCCACTTGTGCAGGGGACAGGCTCTGGTCACACAGGGATGTGATCCAGGGATGGAGCCCACCCAGATCTGTTGGGGACCCTGAGGGCGCAAGGGCAAACATCCCCCCTCACCATTTAACACCCTCACGGGTGGGCTGAGCCCAGTGCCAGGCTCTGTCACACCTGTAGGTGCCACTCTCGGTGACAACGAAGTGATCAGGTCCCTTCTGCCACCAGAGCCGCCCGCCCTTGTACCAGGAGGTGGCACCGGTGGTCCCCGAGCCCTGGCAGGTCAGTGTCACCCGGTCCCACAGCACCGCCGGCGTCCAGGGGGGCTCCACCAGGAGCTGAGGGGTCTGGGCACCTGCGGGTGACAGGGGACACCAGCCTGTCAGGGTCACCATGGGGCTGGGGACAGTGGGGCGGGGACATGGCATCCCCCGAGGACTCACCAGCGAGGCCGAGGGTCTGGGCTGGAAGGGAGAAGGGACAGGGCTGGGTGGGGGTGGCACTGTGGGGACAGCAGCACCTGGGGGACCAGGTGTGGTGTCTGTCCCCAAACTGTCCTTGTGTGGCACAGATCCTTCGGGCAAAGGGACACTGAAAGCACCCCATGCTCCAGCAGGGCATGAGGGCACTGTGGAAACCCCTGAATTGGGGATGCCATGGCCATCCTGTGCTGGCACAGATCACCTCCATCAGCCCCATGATGCCTCCCCAAATCCCACACAATTATTGTCCCCACATTCCTGTCCCCTCTCTCCTGTCCCCAGGGCCACCCCACGACCCCAGTCACCTCATGCCCTGGCTCTGCTGGCCTTGGGGACCTCAGGGGACCCCGCAGTCCCCCTGTGCCCCCTCCCCACCGCTCTCTGCCTCACCAGGGCCCATCCCTGGGGCATCAGGCCCATGCCCGGGGCACTCACCCCACAGGAGCAGTGCCACCTTCCCGGCCATCCCGCTGTCCCTGGCCATGGGCACTGGCTGTCACTCGCTGCTGGGGCCACCTGTCCCCTGGCTGGTGGCTCTTAGGGAAAAGGGGAAGGAAGTGAGTTCACATCTCATCCTATTGTGTAGGTGTCCCTTGGTGGGGGCAGGGTGGCTCCTCTTCTTCTGGGAACTGTCTGTGGGCAGGGTGGGGACAGGTTGGAGACAAGGTTGGGTGGCACAGGGTGGGACATGGAGTTCCCACGGGTGGGGGGGCTCAGAGGGTGTGGGGAGCCCTGCAGCTGACAGGACAATTATCAACACTCCCCGGCTGCAAAAGGTCAGGACCACCACCCAAATTAAAAGATGATAAGAAGAGGATTAAAACTACAAACTACATAACATGCACGCTCTAAAATAGTGGACCCAAGGAGTGGCCATGTTAAACAGTTCCCAGAAATATTTTACTATGTAAGACGGACTATGAATACGCAGCAGGTTGATGTATTGTGAAGTGTATTTAAAGGGGCTTTCCCGAAGCAACCCTGTGGTCTTGGTAGCTTGCCAAGCACCCGGCCATTTTAACCCTTTGCTTTTTGTGTGTCTCCTATTGTCTTTTTATTAAACCTTTAAAATTTTACCAGGACAGTGAAACGTGTTTTTCACAACTGGGGGCTCTTGCCGGGATAAACACCTCACCTCCAAGACCCCAGGGGTCCCAGAGTGGGTGCACGCCCCACCTGATCTCGGCGGCCTCGCTCCGCCTCCCATGGTGCGGATTGGGGGTTTGCAGGTCAGACAACCTGAAGGAAAAGGAGACAGTAAAGCAAAAGGAAAAAGGAGAAAAGGCTCCCTAAGACGGCGCAGTAGCCCCACAGCTCTAAGTGCACAAAGGCCTGGACAAGAAAAAGGATTTTAAGTAATTGTTCAGGGGGGCGGATACGGGGGGTGGGACGAGTGGTGTGTGTCTGAGATGCGGGCTGGTTACCCCAGACCTGCGGAGCGAGTGCAGAGTTTCCAAGTGCTGCAGTTCTGACCAGTTGCGAGGCACTCAGTCAGCGAGGAAACGAAGAGAAGAAAGAGTGAAAGAATTTCCCCCCGGGGTAATTGGGACTGGGTCCCGGGTGAGGGATTGAGGACCCCTCGGAGGGGGCTGAGGGTTTCCTGGTACAATCCACTGGGAAGCAGGGAGTGAGGGCCCCACAAAAAAGCTGCCAAGTTGAAGGGAAATCCAAGAGTATCTGGGCTTCAAAAAGCTGCCAAATTGAGGACCCCAAAAAAACTTGGGCTTTAGAAAGCTGCCAGGTTAAGTGGAAATCCAAGAGCATCTGGACTTTAAAAAGCTGCCGCATTGAGGACCCTAAAAAACTTGGGCTTTAGAGGTTTTATACCCATGGGTAAATACTAACAACTGACTTTAAAAAAGTAAGAGGTACCTTATTTTTGTGTTTGTGTCGTCTTGTGAGTGGGGGAGGAGAGTGAGAAAAAGGAAATAAAGAAATAAAAACGAGTGAGTGTGAATGAATGAAAGTGAATGTAGTATAGATTGTTGATCTTAATTTTATTTTAAGTGAGGTGAACTAACACTGTTGTGTGGGGAGAGAGGAGTAATGTTCCAGTGTTGGGGAAGCGGGAAAAAGGCCAGAGGGTGAATAGATAAGATTCTGAAAAATGGGACAAAAAATAGTAAATTAGGCTCAGGAGAAAAAGGGGGTAAAAGGGTGCCAGCAGAGATACCTGAAGATAGCCCTCTGGGAGTTATGTTAGCAAATTGGGATGCTGACTCTTCTACAAGTGTCTTGGGTTACAATACAGGATGTGAAAAAAGGTATCTATTCTATCACCATCTGTTGAGGGTGGGGGCAGTGAGCCTTATCTCCGTGGGAGATATTCTGCTAATGAGACATCCATTGAAACCAGGTGGGGCATTGTTCTTTATCTTTTCACAACTCATCCTTTCTCCAGCAAGTAATTTTCTGCCAATGGCCATTGAGTCTCACTGTGTGACTGATAAAATTACTGCATCCCACTGGGAGTTGCTCCAGCCAGGGGGAAGAGCCCAACATTTCTTACCAAGATAAAACACAGGTTTTGCGACACTAAGGTAGCCCTTTCTCCACTGGACTCCAGAGGGAAGCTGGATTTCTCCACATCACCACTGGACCTCTGGAAGGAAACTGCATCTTCTACAGGAGCACTGCTTCAACTGAATCACATCTGTCAGTACAAAATGACTACAGCCACCATTTAATGGGACTGCTGCCAACACCCTGCCTGACGGGGTGTCAGGTTGTACTCTGACTTTGTCAGGGTTTGGGGTTTGTTTCTTTGTAGTACTGCATTTCTATTTTGATTTCTCTAGTAAAAAACTGTTATTCCTAATTCCTATATCTTTGCCTGAGAGCCACTTGATTTTAAATTTATAATAATTTGGAGGGAGGGGGTTTACATTCTCCACTTCAAAGAGAGGCTCCTGCATTTCTTAGCAGACACCTGTCCTCCAAACTAGGACAACAAGAAAAAAGGAAAAAGTAAAGATGATCCAGTTTTATATAGAATGGACAAAACCAGAAATAAGCTCTGACCATGTTCACTAGCCCAGATACGGCTCTTTTGAAGCTTTGATTTGCCAGGCTTTAAATAAATTCGTAAATGCAAAGAACCGGTTCATCCGGAAGAAGGAAAATATGCTGCATGCTGGATAAGGAAAAAAGAGCCACTGGGAGTAGAAGTTCATAAAATATCTGGAAAAAGAAAAAAAAAAAAAAAAAAGAAAGAAAGAAACGGAGACCTTCTAGATACGTTGCCCCCTCCTTTCCCGCTTGCTCCCGCACCGTTCGGGGCTGCGCCGCTCGCCCCAGCCCCGGGGTACCCCCGTGCTCCAGCCCTGCAATTTCCGTTCGCCCCGGCCCCGCTCGGTCCCCGGCACCACCGGCAGCGCTGGGTCCCCCGGCAGCACCGGCCCCACAGGGTCCCCCAGCAGCCACAGCCACGCTGGGTCTCCCGTCAGCGCCGGCTGCTCCTCCTGCCTGTCCCACAGCCGCCCCAGCCACCACGCTAGCAGGGCCAGCGGCTCCACTCCCTCCTGCCTGTCCCACAGCCGCTGCCCCGTTCCCGGCCGTCCCCGGCCCGGCTGCTCTGTCCGCTCTGGACCCCGCCGCTCCAAACCACGCGGCCGCCCGTGCCCCGCTCTGGTTTCCGCCGGCAGGCTCTGCCCCCTCGGCGGTTCCGGTAGCAGTTTCCCCCCACACCCCCTCCCCATCCTCGGAGGACTCTGGCTCGCCTGCCCCAGTCACTGCTCCCTTAGCAACGATTGCCTCGGCTGCCCAAGACGCCTCTTCTCTCAAAGGGGAAGCGCCATACCAAAACACAAGAAGTTCCGTTTAACGGCAGACTTCCTTTGACACTTCCCTGAAACTAGAAAAGAGGGATTTAAGGGACAGTAAACAAGGAGATTGGGGAGAAAAGATTCATTTATTCCCATTACGAGAAGTTCCTATGGGAGGAGGGGGAACAGGTTTTGTTAACTCCCCTTTAACTTCTTCAGAAGTTAGAGAATTCAAAAAGGAAATTAAAGGATTAGTAGAAGATCCCATAGATACAGCTGAACAATTAGACCAATTTTTAGGCCCAAATATTTTTACTTGGGAAGAGATGCAATCAATAATGACAATAATATTTTCCCCAGAGGAGAAACAGATGATTAGAAATGTTGGAATAAAGATTTGGGAAAGGGAAAACCAGCAGGGACCACCGGGGAATCAGAAAATGCCAATTCCAATTCCTAATTGGAATCAAAATGAAGAGTCAGGGGGACAACAAATGGATGATTATTGTAATTTGATAGTCAAAGGAATAAAGGAGGCAGCACCCCGGGGGCAAAATGTCCAAAAGGCTTTTGGAGCACAGTAAGGAAAAGATGAAACACCAACAGAATGCTTGGAACGTCTTCGGAAAAATATGAAACAATATTCTGGAATAGATCCTGATACAATATCAGGACAGGCTCTATTAAGAGTTAATTTTGTCACTCATGCCTGGTCAGATATTAGAAAAAAGCTGGAGAAAATAGAAGACTGGCACGATAGATCATTAAATGAATTATTAAGGGAAGCTCAAAATGTTTATGTCTGGAGAGATGAAGAAAAAGCCAAAATAGAAGCAAAAGTTATGGTAGCCACTATGAGAGAAAGTAATTTCCAGAAAAGTCTGAAGCCCCCAAACATCACTTCTAAACGATCAGGTCTTAAAGGAAAAAACAGAACCCCAGTACAAGCAACATCTCAGGAGTGCTCTAATGCCTGCTTTTACTGTGGGAAGGAGGGGCACTTCAAGAAAGAGTGTCCCCACCAAAAAAGGAACCTGAAAATCTTCCGAGAGATGGGCTCAGAAGAAGAATAGGGAAGTCATAGGCTCTATTTTCTGGGGAACAAATACCATCTAGAGCCTGTGATAACTTTAAAAGTGGGTCCCCAGGGGGAGGAATTAGAATTTGTGGTTGACACAGGGGCAGAAAGAACCCGAATATTAAAAACCCCAAAAGGCTGCAATATAAGTAAAGACACTGCAAAAGTAACAGGGGCAAAAGGGAAAGAGTTCACAGTGCCCATCATTAAAGATGTAATAATTGAAGGGGAAACTAAAATTTGGCTGGGAGATGTTTTATTGGTTCCTGGGGCAGGCAGCAACATTCTAGGGAGGGATTTACAGGTAAAGCTAGGAATAGGGGTGATACCAGAAGAAGGGAGAATGAAAGCTAAGATTTTAAAACTTAACCAAGAGGATGAGAATAAAATATATAAAAAATTGTGGACTGGGGAAGGAAATGGGAGGGGGGCAGGATATTGACCCCATAAGGGTTACAACTGAGAGAGAAGAATGTCCCATACCTGTATGTCAGTACCCTATGTCCTTAGAAGGGTGAGAAGGCTTAAAGCCGGTGATAGAGGGACTAATAAAGGATGGGACATTGGAACCTTGTATGTCTCCTCATAATACCCCTATTCTGCCAGTAAAAAAGCCTGATGGGAAATACAGATTAGTACAAGACTTACGAGAGGTTAACAAGAGAACTCGGACTCGTTATCCTGTGGTACCCAACCCTTATACTCTTCTGAGTAAAGTCCCACCCCAGCATCAGTGGTTTAGTGTGGTGGACCTCAAAGATGCTTTCTGGGCAGGCCCATTAGCAGAAGAAAGCTGGGATATTTTTGCCTTTGAATGGGAAGATCCAAAAACTGGGAGAAGGCAGCAACTAAGGTGGACAAAATTACCACAGGGTTTTACAGAATCTCCAAACGTATTTGGACAAGCTTTAGAAACAATATTACAAACTTTCCCCTGCTCCTCCTGGAATACAAATTATCCAATATGTAGATGATCTTTTATTATCTCGTGAAACTGAAGTTAAAGTTAGGGAGGCTACCATAAAACTTTTGAATTTTCTCGGGGAAAAGGGATTTAGAGTATCAGAGGGAAAACTACAATTTGTGGAATCAGAAGTAAAGTATCTTGGGCATTTAATAAGCAAGGGTAGCAGAAAGCTAAACCCCGAAAGGATTGCAGGAATTTTGTCTCTTCCTCCTCTCTCTTCAAAAAGGAAAATTAAAAAGCTACTTGGATTATTGGGCTATTGTAGAATATGGATTGAAGGGTACACACAGGCAGTAAAGTTTTTGTATAGAAAAAAAAGGAGAGGGAGATAATGTGACATGGACCGGAGAGGATGATGGTAGATTGGGGGAACTGGGGTTGAAATTAGCCTCAGTGCCGGCTTTGGGCTTACCCTCATTGGAAAAACCCTTTAGTTTATGTGTGAGTGTGGGGAATCGGGTAGCTCGTGGAGTTCTAACTCGGGAGTGGGGAGGAGTGGGGAGACCAGTTGCCTGTTTGTCGAGGGTGTTGGATCCGGTGGGCCATGGCTGGCCGGTGTGTATCCGGGCTGTGGCGGCCGCTGCTGTTCTGGTGGAGGAGAGCCGTGGGCTTGCTTTTGGAGGTGGGCTGGTTGTGTGTGCACCCCATGCAGTCTGGGGTGTGTTGAACCGGAGGGCTGGGGAGTAGTTGACAGAGTCTGGAGTGTTGGAATGTGAAGCAATTTCGGTGGACGGTGACGATTTAACATTGGAGATAGCTGGAGGTTTGGGCCCAGCTCGGTTTCTGTGTGGAGAACCAGGGGGGTAATTTGACACATGATTGTTGGAAAGTTGTCCGGTGCTGGGCGGGGATTTGAGAGGATCTGGTGGGGCGAGCCCTCTTGAAGGGGGAGGGAGTGTGTGTTGGTGGTTCCTCCAGATGCTTGCGGGGGGCGGTGTCAGAATATGCTTTGATAAATGGAGACAGTCTGCGGGCTGTCGAGTGTGGAGGACTACCTTCCAATTGGTCAGCTCAAACCTGTGAATTATATGCTCTAAAAGGAGCATTGGAATATTTAAAACATAAAAAAGGGACCATATATACGGACTCAAGATATGCTTTTGGGGTAGTACACACTTTCGGAAAAATCTGAGAAGAAAGGGGGTTTACACAATTCAAAAGAAAAGAAATTAATACATGAGAGCCTCATTTTGGAAGTTTTAGAAGCATTAAAATTGCCTGAGGAAATAGCTGTGGTACATCTCAAGGGACATCAGAAGGGAATGACTTCAAAAATAAGGAGAGATAACTTAGCAGATCAAGAAGCTAAAGATGCAGCAGAAAATGGGGTCGAGAAGGTTATCTTTAACCCCACAGTGGGAAGGCCCTTTTCAGGTACTACTGACAACTGAAGCTGCTATCCGGACCAGAGAACGCGGGTGGATTCACGCCAGCAAAATCAAAGAACCTGTAAAGAAACCTAAGGAGTAAACTATAACATCTGAACCTGGTGACACCAAATTGACTCTTAAGCGAGGACCAGTTGGTAACGAATTGGGAGGACCCAAATAACAACTTCCATCAATGCCACACAGTATATCCTGTCTGACTCATTCTAAATAATGGACATATTCACTGGATTAAGTGTAAAGGTCGAAATTGTAGAAAAACTGATGTTGTAATACATACAATTAACAGTCTCATTATAGAAAGTTCTGAATACCAAATCTTGTTCCTATCTAGAAAAAAATCTAAAAACCACTGAAATAATAACTTTATTTCGTGGATGAGAGTTACTAATGCCTGTTGACTGGGGAGTATCTGAGCTGAGGAAACAGTAGGAATCTACAGCTAAGGAGTGTCAAAAACAGCAAGTGACAAGGAAATAGAGAGCAAGACCGGATTGGCCTCTGTATCTGCCACCGAGGAGATCACAACACCTGCTGTGGGCTGCAACCCCATAGGCATGGGAGGTGGAGGTATAAGCCATACCGGACATCTATTATTCCTTTTTCTGTCACTCAGTTTCTGCCTTTTCCCTGTAAAGAGGTCAGCAAGGCCATGTTACAGATGCTACCGGAAGCTGTACATGGAAAGACACCGAGGTTCTTTCCTTATTACACATACCCATGTCAACAGCCACTGTTATGACCCATCCAAATTAAATACCTGTGAACAAAATGGTAAAAAATATTGGATTGCAGACAACCTCAGAAGAAGCAATAACAAATTGGAATGTCCAAAAGGAGAAAAATAGATTTGTTTCACATATATCATTGACAGTAAGGCCCAAGATTTGGCAAAAGAACAATTAGTAAATATAAAAAGGAAAATAGCACCACAACCTAAAATTCTGCCAATTTCACTTCAAAATTTGTATACAAAACTTGAAAAGAAACTTGAAAAAGAGATAGGTATCTCGAGACTGGGAAAGAACCAATTTGTAGAACTAGGAGAAAGAATAAGCAAGGAGCTTAATGTAACCAACTGCTGAGTCTGTGTGGGGGCTCTGATGTCAGAAGAATGGCCATGGAAAGGCAGTAGCTTAGGCCCAATTGAACTCCTTCAGTGGAACCAGACAAATATTAAGGGGGGAAGGTGACCAGAAGGGTGGATTTTAAGTTCAACAGTGATAGGGGAAGAATGTCTCTGGCGCACTGAGAAAAACTTTCATAAGGAAGTAGGAAATACTCCTTGTAAGCGATATAAAGTAAGTAATGGAACATTGACCTGGTGGATCCCAGAGGAACCAACTCATTATTGGACCCAAGGAAAAACAAAAAGGGAAAATTGTAAATATGATAACGGAATTAGACTTTTTCAATGTAATGATACTGGCAAGAATCCTTACTATGGAATCCCAGAAATATCCAAATTCTGGGAAAATATAAATGAACAGAAAAATAATTATTGGAAAGCACCTGATGGCTTATTTTGGATATGTGGAAAAAGAGCATATCCTGAACTCCCTTCTCAGTGGAAAGGGAGTTGTACCCTGGGAATCATACAACCAGGATTTTTTCTTTTACCAGGACCAAAGGGAGAGAAGTTGGGAATACCAGTTTATGAGGACTTAAAGATAAACAAAAGGGAATTGATTGGAGGGTTCCAAAAATGGGGGGATGAAGAATGGCCCCCTGAATGCATCATTGGAACATATGGACCAGCCACCTGAGCACAAGATGGGAGCTGGGGATACCGAACCCCAATTTACATGTTAAATCACATTATAAGGCTCCAGGCAGTAGTAGAAATAATAACAAACAAAACTGGTCAAGCAATGGAATTACTAGCAAATCAACAAAGCCAAACAAGGCTGCAGTGTATCAAAACAGACTGGCTTTAGATTATTTGTTAGCTGAAGAAGGAGGTGTGTGTGGAAAATGTAATATATCAGATTGTTGTTTGAGGATAGGTGATAACGGGGAGGCTGTACTGGATATAGTCAATGATATCAGGAAAATAGCTCATGTACCAGTACAGAAATGGAAATCAATGCTAAGCAATAGCTGGTGAGATAATGTATTGGGAATAGAAGGGTGGAAGAAGCTAGGCTTCTTCCTTTTATGTGCTACAGCTAGCTTGATCTTTCCTCTTTGTTTAATCCCCTGTTTTATCCGGCTAATCACCAGCATAGTTCAAGGCATGCAAGTTGTAACAATGCCTATGCACCCCAAATTGGCTACATCTGGAACAGCACAAAAGATCCTGGTGTTAAAAGTACAAAGTAATAAAAAAAGACCCCTTGAAGGAAGCGAAAATGATTTATAAACAAAATGAGAAAATAATGAAGGCTAGAAAACAAGGAATATTGCTCAAGCCAAATGACGTACAAAAAGAAAGACGGGGGGTGTTGTAATAAGTGCATGATATATTATTGGCTTATCGCAACTATTGGGATAAATGCTATATGTATAATGTTAAAATAGCCTTTTTGTATGAATATAGGTTCTTTTCTTCTAATAGCAAAAGTTAGACATAAGTTTTGTAGAGATAGTCTGCTCAAACTACCTGCCTAGTTGAGTTAACAGCCCATGAACTGTGATGGGGCTCTGCAGCTGACACGACAATTATCAACACTCCCCGGCTGCAAAAGGCCAGGACCACCACCCAAATTAAAAGATGGTAAGACGAGGATTAAAACCACAAGCCATGAAACACTCATGCTCTAAAAAGGGGACCCAAGGAGTGGCCACGCTAAACAGTTCCCAGAAATGTTTGACCATGCAAAGAAGGACTATGAATATGCAACAGGTTGATGCATTGTGAAATGTATTTAAAGGGTCCTTCCCGAAGCACTTGTGCTCGTGGCAGCTTGCCAAGCACCCGGCCATTTTAACCCTTTGCTTTATGTGTGTCTCGTATTGTCTTTTTATTAAATCTTTTAAATTTTACCAGGACAGTGAAACGTGTTTTTCACAAACCTCAGGTGAGTCTGGCTGGCTGTGACCACGAGCACTCAGATTTGTCAGCAGCACTGACTTTTGCACCTGGCTCCAGGCTGCTCTTTCCCATCTCCTCACTTGCCTTCCTGTGATGAAATACAAGTGTTTTCCTTAATGTCTGGCTCCCAGAATGAGCAACGTGCCCCACACCGTGGTTCTACGGCCTCTCAAAGCCGGCTAGTTCAACTTCACCTCTGCCACCATCACGTACCTGGCACAGGAGGGTGCACAGGTTGTGGTAAGTGGCCGATTAATGGGAGCCCTGCAGATTTTAGCTGTATATTTTTCTAATCCTCTACTGGTTTAGTATAAAACTCTAAACTTCATATTGAGTGTTAGTAAATCAACCTTTAAACCTGTAAATCAACATTTTTTACTTTTTTTTTTTTCCTTGTGGGTCCTTCTTGTCCGTCCACTCTCTGGTAAGGGAGATCAATAAATCCTTTCCCTGGAGTTCTGGTGTTCATCACCCCTGTCTTCATCCAGATAGGATAATCCAAGAATGTGAAGAATTTCCTCATAATCTTTTTTTTTTTACCATTACCAGTTAGTTACATGAACAAAAACTTTTTACATTATCATGTTATAGTCCAAGGAAAAGATAGTTATCACGCTATTTCTAAGTTTTGTTAATAGCAGTACTAAAAGAAACTATAGTCATTCAGCAAAGTTTTCCAACATTATACATATAGCAATAGCATTCATTTTAATATTTGCAAAAAGTCAATAATATAATATATACTTATAATATGGATGGAATTGTATCAAATCAAAGCAAGCCCCCCAAAACACACACTGTAGTTCAGAATAGTGAACAGAAGGTGCAATCTTACTCCACGGAAAACATAAATGACAAAACTCAAAAAAATTCTGAGTGACAGTAACTCACTGGGTGCAAAGTGGGGAGGGATTTGGGGAGGGGTTCAGGAAATCTCGTGATTATCACGATGTCTGTCAAGCCGGGGGAGCAGTGTCTGGTGGAACGTGATCATGGAGGGACACCCCCAGCACGTTCCCGAGACTGGAATTGATGCCTTAAGTTTTAGCTTTCATATTTTCCAGATTCTGCCCTGCCTTAGTGTGTAACTCTGAACTTCATACAAAGTGTCAGTAAGTTCTCCTCACCGTTCAGTCAGACAAAACAATCCTTTTCCAGCCCAGAACCAAGGACACCACTGCAGCTTCTGGCCCAAAAAGTATAATTTATACAAAAAGTGCAAACAACAGCAAACTGGGGAGAGCAGTCTGGGGGGATGGGACTGCAGAACCTGGAGCTGGAATTGGACAATTAACCCCAATATGTGAATGGACCAAAACTTATAAAAGTGTGAAAACTCATAACTCTGAGTCCAGCTTGGCTGTAGCCTCAGCTGGGCTCTTGTAGCACCCAAGGCAAATCTTTGGAATCCTTTTAGTAAATTCCTATTTTATTCCTTTGACTCTGTCTAGTGTCTGTTCCAGGTCAGCCTCTCTTGGCATCAGAATGAAGGGGTACTTTAACAGTTACATGAATTTATTTAGATTAGGGAGAGGAGCCCTTGGTGGGGTTTGGGGGGTTTCATGAGGGTTTCATGAGGGGGTTGGGACCCCAGCCTTTGCTGGGAATTTGGTGGTCTTGAGGGGGTTGAGGGTCCCTTGCTGAGGGTGTGGTGAGGTTTGGGGTGTCCTGAGGAGTGCAGGGTCCTTTGGTGAGGGTGTGACTGGGGGAAGATGGCCCCACGGCCCTTGCTGGAATTTGGGGGAGATCCTGGATCTTGTGTTCTCCAGCTGCTGCTTTTTGACAACCAAAATTGTAACTTTGACCCAGGAAACACCTTGCCATGGGAATATTGCTGATATTCCTGCTGTGTGAAAACTCATCATCCCCCTCAAAACTTTGTGGCTGTTTTTGGGTGGAAATCTCTCACATCCGAGCGTGTGTGTTGGTTTTCAGGGATTCCTCTGGATCCTCCTGCTGTTACTGCACTTTGCTCTGGGTTGGCAAAGTCCAATTACAGTAATTTCACGACTATAAGGCGCACCGTTTTGACTAAAATTTTCCCCGGAACCCAGAAGTGCGCCTTATAGTCCGGTGCACCTTATCTGATAGACAAAGTCCAAAAAATTTGCCAACCTGGAAGTGAGAGCTGCGAGCCATGGGGGGAGCAGGCAGGGCCATGGCTGCCAGGTGGAGGCGGAGCCACCCCTCCAGAGGCACCCCCCCGGCCCCGTGGAGGCGGAGCCACCCCTCCTGAGGCACGCCCCGGCCCCGTGGAGGCGGCACAGAGGGGCGGCGGCCACAGCCTGGCCCCATGGAGGTGGCACAGAGGGGCGGCGGCCACAGCCTGGCCCCGTGGAGGCGGCACAGAGGGGTGGTGGCCATGCCCTGGCCCCGCCGTATACAGGCGGGTCCGGGGGCCAATGGCTGCTGGGTTGAGGTGGGGCGGAGCCTCGCTGCAAAAAAAAAGTGCGCCCTATAGTCCAGTGTGCCTTATCTGATCTACAAAGTTGCGAATTTTGCGGACTCCCCGAGGGTGCACCTTACAGTCCGGTGCGCCTTATGGTTGGGAAATTACTGTACTGATAAATTCCGGGGATTTCTGAGCTGCAGGGAAGTTTTGCTGCCAGCTCTGGAAGTCCAAGGGGTGTGAGGAGCTGTCAGCACCTGCCTGTGACTGGTGAATCCTGCTGAAATCCTGGCTGGGATTTGGCTCTTTCCCAGCTGACCCAAATTCCCAATTCTTTGATTCTTCCATGAGGGAGAAGTTCTGGGACTGGGGGGAATTCTGCACCTGGATGAGCCAAGTGGGGGAGCAGTGTTCCTAGCCTGAAGGGGAAAGGTTTTGTGGGCATTGGGAGGAAATTTTCCCTAATTTTTGAACATTTAAAACACTGGAATGGCCAAAGCAGCCCCTTGGGACTTGCCCCAAGGCCCCAGGAATCCTTGGCACTGATTCTCTGAGGAGAGGGGATTTCAGGGAGCCCAAAGGGCATCGCTGGGCTTTGTCAGAGCAGCTGTGGAGACAGAGGGAATTCAACTGCCATAGCCTGATCCTGACTGCCCTGGAAAAGGGGGAGGCTCCAGAGCACCCCCCAGGGCCTTTCTGACATCATCGTGTGGGGAACACGGCGGAGGAGGGGCTTGGGAAAGGTGACACGAGATTCCAGAGCCTCCTGAAGTTCACTTTGGCCATCAGGGCAATGATGATCCAGGGCCCTGCCAGGTTTCTCTGTTGGAGAAATCGTGCTGGGGGAAGTGTCCAGGGTTTGTTCATTGTTGGGGGCTTTCCATGGAAATCACTATATTTGTGACACTTTGGAGAGTTGTTGCTGTTGCTGTTGGTTTTGTTCTCTCGTTGCTGTTTGCAGGAAATTGTTCTTCTCTCAGCCCTTTGAGACCTTTGCCTTTTGTTGCCTGCACTGGCAGGGGGAGGGGCAGCAGCCCCTGTTTTTTAGTGGCAGCCCAAAATTGGAGAATCCCATTCCTAAAGCCCGACAGAGCTGAACAAAAAACACCCTCTCTGCCGTTTAACCAAAAATCTGCATTTTGGTGCCAATAAGAGGGCAATGAGTCCTGTGTTCCCCTGGCACTGGGAGGAGAGATGGGGAGCTGTGAGTGTACTGGGAGTGCTGGAAGGGGAAAGGGGAGCACTGGGTGCCCTGTGCAGCTCCCCTGACTCTTGATCATCACCCTGGGCAGAATGGGCAAACATGGGAGCCGTGGGATGGGGACTCCCAGTGTCCCCAGTGTCACAGTACACTCTCATAGATGTCACTGGTGTCCTGCAGTCACCTGTGGGGTCCTGGCAGCTCCATGTGCATCACCTGGGGGGTCTTGGGGGAGACAGTGAGGGGGGGGCTCTGTAGGAGACATTGGTTCTGGGGACCTGACTTGAGGTGACACCCATGGGTGCCATGTCCATGTCCCCACCCATCCCCCATACTCACCCCCTGCCTGCTCGGTGTCCAGCAGCTCCCCCTCCTCCAGGGGAGCTGGGGGTTCTGGGGGTGCCCTGCAGCGATAAGGGTGTGTAGAGGGGTGTCTGGGGATGGGGGAAAGGAGAGTAATGCCTGGAGCCCCCATCTCACCTGTCCTGGGATTTCAGGGCAGCTGCAAGAAAAAGGGGAGGGGGTGATCATGGGGTCCCCTGGGCCCCCAACCCCACATGGGACCTTTAAATGCCCATTGGACCCCTGAGCCCCCACCAGACACCAATTTCTACTCCATCCTAAACCAGCCCTGAGGAGCGCCAGAACACCTGAGCCACCCAGGTACTCCAATGCCCCCAAGAACTCCTGAACCACCACGGGACCCCTGAATCTTCACAGGGCCCTGAGCACCCCTCAAGCCCCCAAGAGTCCCAAGAATGGAGTGCGGAACCCTCCAAATGGAATGGAACCCTCCAAACTCCTCCAGGATCCCTGAAGATCTCTCAACATCCCTGCATCACTCTTCAACACCTCCCTAAAGCCCCCAGGATCTCTCACTGACACCTCAGTATTCCTTAAGGCCCTTCCTGGGACACCCCAGGAGCCTCCAAATTGCCCCCAAATGCATGAGCACCCCAAGCAAAGGTCACTGGGGGCTCAGCTTCCCCCAGGTCAGCAGCTTTGGGTGATGCCCAATGGCTCCCCAGTCTGTGGGGCTTCCCCCCATGTCCTGTAGAACCTTGTCCAACTAGCACTCCACCTCCTGGCGGTGCCACCAGCAACAGACACCAATGACAGCCAGGAGCAGGAGCAGGTACAGGATGGTCCTGCTTACATTCACAGCCACTGCAAGGACAGAAGGGGACAAAGTGGGGTCACCCTGAACCCTGGGGGTCCTGAAAAGATGTCACCACAGGGGTCCCACACTGGGATGCACTGGGATGTCCCTGTGTACAGGGGACAGACTCTTGCCACAGGAGGGCTGTGATGCCACCCACAGTGGAGCCCAACCAGACCTATCAGGGAGTCACCCTGAGCATTTCAGATCCCCCATCACCATTTGACACCGTCACAGGGGGGCTGAGGCAACTGCTGGGTCTCTGACACTGGTAGGTGCCATTCTTGGTGACAGCGAGCTGGTCATGTCCCTCCTGCCCCCAGCGCCACCTGTCCTTGTACCAGGTGGCACCAGCGGTCCCCAGGCCCTGGCAGGTCAGTGTCACCCGGTCCCACAGCACCGCCGGCATCCAGCGGGGTTCCACCAGGAGCTGGGGGCCCTGGGCACCTGTGGATGTCAGGGGACACCAGCCTGCCAGGGCCACCACAGGGCTGGGACATGGCATCCCCCGAGGACTCACCAGCGAGGCCGAGGGTCTGGGCTGGAAGGGAGAAGGGGCAGCGATGGGTGAGAATGGACCCATGGGGAGTGCAGCACCCATTGGCAGGGTGGGACGCTGTTCCCAAAATGTCCCTGTGGGGAGACCTTTCTTCTAGGAAAGTGCTCAGGGACAGTCTGTATGAGGTACGGAGAGGGTCCCAGAGGACAGCTCTGTTTCACACATTCAGGTGTGACGGACACCTTGGGGACAGAGACAACATGGCCACCCTGTGCTGGCACACATCACCCCTTCCAGCCCCATGGCCACATCCCCATGGTGATTCCCCTCCTGTCCCTGTCCCCACAGATACCTTGCTCGGCAGAGCTAAAACCCTGTCTGCTGTCCCCCATCCCTTTCTCTACATCCCTCTCCCAAATCCCAATTCCACTGTTCCTGACTCCAGGGCCACCCCAAAACCCTGGTCACTCTGAGGGATCATTGGCTCTGTCCCACTGGCTCTGCTGGCCTTGGGGACATCAGGGGACCCCGCAGCCCCCCTGTGTCCCCTCCCCACTGCTCTCTGCCTCACCGGGGCCCATCCCCGGGGCGTCAGGCCCGTGCCCGGGGCACTCACCCCACAGGAGCAGCGCCACCTTCCCGGCCATCCCGCTGTCCCCGGCCATGGGCACTGGCTGTCACTCGCTGCTGGGGCCACCTGTCCCCTGGCTGGCGGCTCTTCGGATCAAGGGACAGGAAGCGAGCTCAGGTCTCGTTCCCATGTGTTGGTGGCCCTTGGTGGGGGCAGGGTGAGGACAGGATGGGGGCAGGGTGGGGATCTTGTGGGAAATGAGTTTGATGGTGGGACATGGTGAGGACGTTGCCAGAATTTGGAGGCTGAGGCTGTGCTGATTGCCAAGGATGGGCATCCAGGGCATTGGGGTGCCAGGGATGGGGTCCCATGGAAATGGGGGTCCAAAGGGTTGGGTGGATTGAGACTCAGGGATTAGGGTTCCAGAAAAACAGGGCCTCCAGGGGTTTTGATCATGGGATGGATCCCAGGGATGGGGGTACTAGGGGATTGGAGGTCCTGGGGGAATCCTGGTCCCCAAGGGATGGTGGGTCTCAGGGGCTGGAACTGCCGGGATGAGGTCCCTGGAAATGGAGATCCTGCTGAATGGCAGTGCTGGCATGGGGGTCTCCAGGAATGGGGGACATAAGGAATGGGTGCCTTGATTGCAATCTCAGGGGAATGGGGGTGCCAGGGATGGGCAGTGGCTGGGCAGGCCCGTGGGTCACAGCTCCTTCTCTGGGTGCCTCAAATTTTGGGGTGGCCCAGGGCCCTGCACTGCCTCTCTGGGGTGCTTGTTTCCTTGGCAGGCATCACGTGGGGGTCCTGGGTAAGTCTGCTACTGTGCTCTCCCACATCCTTCACTTTCTCCACTCTTTATTTCTCTATTTTCCTTATTTTCCCCTCTTTTGTCCCTTGCCTGCTCACACCCAGGTCCTGGCTCAGAAATCCTGGGGAGCACCTGAGCAGGGAATGGGCTGGGGGGACACCAGGGTTGGATAAAAGAGGGTGGGGGATCTGCAGGGAGCAGTATGGGGCTGTGGGGGATGGGGGTGTCCGGCTGTGCCCCCCAACACTTTCCCTTTCTCTCTCCTGCAGCAGAAGGAAGAGGCCGTTTGTGCTGAGAGTCACACGGGGGTGGGTTCTGTCCTGGGGGCACATCCAGGGGTCCAGTCCTGGGGGTTCCTGTCCCAGGGGGACACATCCTGCCCAAGGGGGTCCTGTCCTGGGGATGGTGGCTCTGGGGGGTTCCAGACTTCTCCATTCTGGCTCATCCCCTGCAGGATCTGAGCCGGCAAGAGCAGCTTGGGAATGGAGCCCCAGGCAGGAAGGAGCTCCCAAACTGCTCCTCCTTGAAGCCAGTGGCCATCCAAGGGTGGGCCCAGCCATGGCCCAGCCCCAGTGCCCAGGGATGGGCATTGGCCAGCCCTGCTCTGGCCAGCCCCAGGTGGCAGCCAGGACCTGAGGCTCCCCCCGCCCCCTTGGCTTTGATTCTCGCAGCTTTCGAGCTGCTGCAAAGGTGAGAATTCTGTGGGGGAAAAAGGCCTGCCTGTGGTTTGCTCAGCCCTGCAAGAAGCACAAAAGCCAGGCTGAGCCCAAGCAGTGGCTCTGCAGGGCCTTTGATGGTTTTCAGAGCAGGGCTGGCTGGAAACCCCCCTGCAGGGGCAGCTGCGAGGGAACCAGTCCGGAAATGCAGCAATTGATCATTTGGTGCCTGTCCCCAAGGCACTGAGAGAGCCCCAAAAATCCTGCAAATCCCACCAGGATCTGCTCAACAGCCTGAGCGGGACCCTCCTCCTTGAACAAAACCTGCAGCCCTCTGGAACCTCCCAGAAAGAATGTTTGGGTTCTGGATGTGGGCAGCAGAAGAGAGGGAAAAGTGTGGAAATGTGGAGCAGGGGCTGCAGCCGTGGCTCTGGGGCACAGGGGTGTCCCAGCAGGAGCAGGGAGTGCCCAGGCAGGGGAATTGAGGGCAGGGTGCAGTGCATTTCCCAGGGAATCAGAGCCTGAGGGACACACGGGCATTTCCACAGATTGCTGTGCCCTGCTCCAAGGATGGACAGAGTTTCTGCCCTTTTGGGAGCAGAATCCATGGGAAGTAAATCAAGTTTCAGGGTGGGAATGAGAACAATGGGAAGAGTTCCTAACTCTGGCCCAGCCTTCCTGATGGGCTGGGTTGCTGCCCAGCAGGCAGGGAACAATCCCATGGACCTGCTGGACACTCAGGGAGGTTCCACACTCTGTGTCATCCACAAGCGTATCCTGCTGTGGGATGCAAAAATGCATCCCAAGGAATTGAAAACATGTCATTTCTTTGTGATTTGTTTTTGTTTGTACTGTGAGCGACTTGTTAAGATGTGTCACAGTATAAGCTGGCTTTTACTGTACCAAATATGGAAAAGCACACTGGTGGGACACAGCCCACCAGGAGAAAAGTCGAGAAAAGTTAGGGGGTTGGTCTGATGGTCCCTGCCTGGCTGCAAGAAGCCAAAATTGGTCAAAAGGGGGCTGGACAGCCAGACTTTGGGCCAATCAGAGGAGCTTAAAAAGATACATTTAGGAAGTGACAAAAGGAACTTTTGGAAGAATAAAGACGTTTTTGATCGAAAGAGTCACGGTGTGCCCATCGTCTCTCTCTGGGGGGCTCGGACGCAAAGCAACAAATGGTGCCCCGTGTGAGGATCCAAAGCAACAACTGGTGACCAGCTGACGTGATTTCGACAAAAGCCAGTCCTGCAAAAAGCAGGGGTGCTAGCCTTTGAGCTAGGGAATCTGCCCAAAATAATAGGCAGGGAAAATTAGCTGGCCCTCGAGCCATGGAGTTTGCCCTAAGAAGCAGGATTAAAAACTGGCAAAAATCCAGATCACCCTGGAGTTGAGAGAAGCTTGAAAAAAAAGCCAGGGAAGTCCAGAGATTCTGTAAAAGAAGTCCAGAGGCTTAAAAAAAAAATTGGCCGGAGCCAGGAACAACAGCCGAAATATGGGAGGAGCATTTTCTACACGCTCTAACTGTTATGAACAAGTTCATAAGTTTTAGTTTTTCATGTTAAGCTTTGCCCTGTTCTGGTTGTTAATTGATGTTAGTTGTTAAATGTTAAATTGTTGGCCCCCATTCTGCCTCAGCCCCCACCCTGTCTCACCTCTGTGTCTCTTTTTCCCTCCATCGAGTGTGCTGCCACTGCTTCCCTGAAAATGGCGCCTGGAGGAGGGTGACATCATGGACCCACATGCAAATGAGGGGAGTGCGAGAGACACTGGGACATTTTTCAGACTTAACACCCCTTAGTACAACGAGCCCAAATGACACCTGGAGCTAAAACCAGTGTCCCCAGGCTGGGAAAATGATATAGACCACCCCTTGCTGCTCGGATTTTACCACCATGGTGTTGACAGCGCCCCATCTACATGAGACCCCTAGACCACGACAACAGACGACCCAGCTCTGCCGGCGAGGATATAACTGCACTTTTGCTCCTCCTCTTCCAGGTCGTCATCAGGAGCAGCAGCGGTGGCGTGTGCATCCCCGCGGGCCCCCCACCCGCTCCCAGCCCAGCTCATCTCACTAATAGAAGCTTTTCAAAGGAGCAGGTCTCCTGGTCTTTTTATTTCACTAACCAAGTAGTAAAGGTATGGACTTCACTGTTAGAAGAAGGGGAGGTGGAGTTTTCTGAAAATTCGGTCAATGATTTAATATTATGGACAGAAGAAAAAGGTGAGAAAGTTTCGACAGAGATAGCATTAGATATGGGCTATTGGAATCAAAAGGAAGAAATTATGCAAGAAGTTTTAAAAAGTAATCTTAAACCTGTAAAATCATTAAAACCATGGAGAAAAATTATAAATTTGATAAAACAGATAGATTTTGAAGTACAGAGCAAAAAGGGAGGCATAGAAAAAAGTGGTAAACCTGTTTATCATAACGGCACAGAGAAAAAAATACCTTCTCAGTGCAAAACAACTCCGGGGAATAGCAGAACAATGGAGATGATCCCAGTAGCTTTAGACCAGCCTGCCGCCCAAGAAGGGACTCTGCAAACCAGTAAAACCATAGCAGCGGATAAAAGGGAGGCAGGAGGGCGTTTTGCACTATGCCAAAAAGAAAAGGAAGGGAAAAAGGGGATCCAAGAAAGGCGTCAAGATGGCATTGCCACATGGCGACCAGGGAAAAACAACAAAGCCTGCCTGCCTCGTGGGGCATGGTGCCGGCCCCGGGCCACCCCTGGCGGGGCGCGGTTTCGCCCCAAGCCCGGCCCTGGCGGGGCGCGGTTTCTCCCCAAGCCCGGCCCTGGGAGGAGGTGTCGTCGGCAGAGAAGGACAGCACGGCTCCGCCCCGGATCACCATGGAAACCCCGGCCGGCTGCCAGGAGAGGGCACGCCATGATAACGTCACACTGGGAGTGACAGGAGGAGAACCAGGAAGTGGAAGCATTGGCGCTACGAATTCAAGTTCTGCCTCAAAGATCAGCTCCGATACTGCTGTAACCACAGCACAGGACAACACTAAGGACATTCAGGAAAAGGACATACGCTACCATCCGGCGACTGCAAGGATAGCAACAACTCCAACTCCATCGGTGTTCAACTCGGAGATCACTGCTTCCTTCGACCCAGATGTCTTCTGGATGAAGGTAAAGCAAAAGGCTTTAGAATCTGGGGATTTGGAGGGGGCTGAATTAATAACCATACCTACGTCTTCACCAATAAAGAAGGAATGGCAGAATAAGGGGGAAACAATAAGGGCATTTCCAATAATGAGAGGAAATGGAACTGTCCTGTTGTAACCCAATACCCTACTGCTTTAAGAATGGTACATCCCTTTAACCCTGTAACCCCTGCAAGACCAATGGATTGACCCCTGCGATGGGATTGGCCTGAAGCCAAGGCTGACCCCTCCCCTTTCCTGACCCATAGAAAAACCTGAGCCCACGTGTGGACTTCCTCTCTTTATCCTCATCTCCCACTCTGCCCACATGGAAGCTTAAGAATAAAACAGTATATCAACCCTGGGATAAGAGCCTCTAATATCTTTCTGTTCTACATGAAACAGCACCCCAGGCCAGCTCTGCAGGATATTTGAGGTGCAGTGCGAGGCCCCCAGGGTGCTGTTTCAGTTAGCGCCCAGCCGTGGTTTTTTTAAATTAAAATCCACGTGAGAGGCTGTGCCCTTAGAGGGTTAAAATGCCGACGGGAAGCCCAACTACCCTGCGGGCGAAACTTGCTTTTTAGCGGGTCTAGCTTAAGGGGACAAAACCAGTAAATCATCCAGCCCATAGGGTGGTCGGTTCGGAACAGATTACAAAGTACAGTTCTTCAGCTCCTTGGTACTTCACAGAGAGTGGTAAGTATAAATTTTCCTCCGTGGGGAGGGGGATTTTGAGGTGCTTTTTCTGTAACATCGAGGTGCGGGGAGCTGGGCTGCACAGCGTCCTCCCTGGGGTTTTTGGAGCTGTATGCAGCCGGAGACGCTGGTGGGGGTAGCAAGGCCGCCTTGAAACAGTTTCTGCCGTGTGTACAGTATCACACCAGACAGCTGATTTCAAAGAGAGGCGCCGTTTTTGCTGCAACCTGTGATTCTCTGTGGGGGGAGGTGCCAGTTTTGCCGGCAGCTAGCACCCTTCTCTTGCTGTGTTTTAACTGTGCTTTGTAATGAGATATTAGAGTAAATTGCTGTGAAAAATACGGGTACACAGCAATCTACTTTGCAACAGAGCGTGGCTTCACAAATTACAGAACTTTTAAAAATTGCAAATGTAATTATTACTAACAGAGAACTAGATAGGTTTGCTAGGTGGCTGTCTGTAGAAAAATCAGACCTTAATTTGGCAGATATGAATTCGGTTTTATTTTGGAATGAAATTGGAGATTTATTAACTTTAAAAGTCGAAAATGGGGATAAAAAAGCCTTAATGTTCATCCCAATATTTTTACAAATTAGAAAACTGTTACTTCAAACAGAAAATAACAGCCAGCCACAGCAAACTGCTTCAGAGGCAACCAGTTCTTGTATCTGTCCCTCTGCATGTGATGCTCCCTCTTCACCTAAGAAATCTGACTCCTCTGTCTCTCTAACTCAGGCTGACAGCCATGTGTCTTTTACTACTGAGGCTGAAAGCAAACCCCAAAATGGCTCCAGCCACATGGCATTAAACTCTTCTTCTTCCCATAATACTCCTTCTCCCCTGCTAACACCCTCAGACCCCTCCCCAAACTCATCCTCGCCTCTGGGTATTCAGGACTGTTCCCCTCCCCCAAGCTATCAGGTTAGCACAGAGGGGGGTGGGGGTGGGTGTGGGAGAACTGATTCTACAAGTTCTACACAACCTCCCTTTGAGATAAGGGCCTCAGCACCGCCCATCGCTCAGGACACTGTCTCTGTAGAGGCACATAATCAATAGATAACACAGCCCAGAGCAGAGGGAGGAATAGAGCCCATCCCTAAAACCCCGAATCTGGAAACCCAGATACCGTCTGTGGCTCCTGTCATTTATATGGGTAGGAGAAATGGCAGGAGAACATATCAGCCGCTACCATACCAAGATAAAAAGGAAATTTGTAAGGTTCAAAGAGAATTTGGCAGACACAGTGAAATGTTTAAAGGATTTTTAAGAGCAACATTTAGTTCTAATGAGATGGTACCTAATGATATTAAGGATTTATTCAGATGTTTACTTTCAGCTTCGGAATTCGAATTGTGGGAAAGCTTTTGGAAAAGATCTTTAAGAGTACTTTTGCAGGAACTACAACAAAGCCCAGAAAGTGCAAAAGATGAGGATAATAATGATATTACACAGGAACTCCTCTTAGGTGAGGGAGAATTTGAAAACCCTGATAAACAGGCACGTTTATTAACTAAATTTGTTTTGGATAAGATCTCTCTAGCAGCAGAAAAAGCTTTCCATCAATTACCTACTGCTGAAGTTACAGGTAGTTATGTTAATATTAAACAGTTTCCATCAGAAAGTTTCTTGCAGTTTCTGGATCGCCTCCGTGCACAGGTGGAGAGACAAGTCTCGGACCCAAAGGTGCAGGCAGAGCTATTGAAGGAGATGGCTCAGAAAAACGCTAATGAATCATGTCACAGGGTCATACTTAGTCTTCCCCTCGACCCACCACCTAGCTTAGCACAGATGATAGAAGCCTGCACCAGAAAAGCAGAACTGTTCAGTGCACCAGAGAGGAATCCAGGACCAGCATATTCACGATCTGCAGCAGCTATGACACCAGGACCAAGGAAGCAACCGGTACCACCACAACAGCTGCAGCATATCACCTGCTTCCAGTGCAAGAAAACAGGACACTATGCAAGGGATTGCCCACACAACCAGAAACAGAAGAAGACCAACAAACAAAAAAACTAGGTGTACAGCGCGTACCCGCCATAAATACCATAACGCGCAAAGATATAAATACTGCGGGTTCCACACGGGAAAAAACCTCTCTCTTTAAAACTAAGGGGGAGGATGGGACAAATGGTGTGGGGATTAATGATAGCGTTAATGTTAAATATTCAATTAGCAAGGGTTGGACGCGTTTTGGTCGTCTCAATCTTAAGACCACTAAAGGTGTTTGTTTTATGTCAACAGAGTGGACAGCAATTACAGTGGATCTGTCTAGCACTTCACTGGACCTGACGCTGTTGCATTTGGAACTGCGCTGTGAGTATTTAGTTATGGGGGACACAGCACACACACCCTTGGAGATGGAATTACTTCCATTGTCCAAGAAGGAAAATGTCTCAGGTTTCGTTCTCTTAGCACGCTGCTCACAACCACCTTATTACCTGAACAAGGGGCAAATCCTTGCCCAGGCCATCCCTGTTCCAAAGGAAATCACAGCAGAAGGAAAATCACCTGAAGTCTATTGGGCAGAGGTGGTGGGTGAGGAAGAACCCTCTGTGGCATGCAATCTGACCCATGGTTCAGACTATCTCCATGTGGAGGGGGTGCTGGACACAGGGGCAGATGTGACGATCATACCCGAAAGGATGTGGCCGTCACAATGGGAATTACGACTCGTGGCAGGCAAAATCCAAGGTATAGGAGGAATCAAATTGGCTAAAATATCAAAAAGCATTGTGCAAATTGAGGGGCCGGATGGAAAAATAGCTAGTGTCCGTCCGCTTGTTACAGACTATAAGTGCCCCCTATGGGGAAGAGATACCATGTCTCAGTGGGGAATGAAAATGGTAATCCCCAAAAGTTCTCAGGATTTTTAAAGGCGGCCACTGAGGAGCGCCCTGCCCACAAACTGACATGGTTAGATGATTCTCCAATCTGGACAACTCAGTGGTCGTTGAGTAAAGAAAAACTCAAGGCGCTGGAGGAACTTGTAGCAGAGCAATTGGCAAAAGGACACATAGAAGAAACTACAAGTCCTTGGAATTCCCCGGTATTTGTAATTAAGAAACCAGGGAAGGACAAATGGAGATTGTTACATGATCTCCGGGAAATAAACAAAATTATAGCAGACATGGGATCACTTCAACCAGGGATGCCCTCTCCAACGATGCTCCCTCAAAATTGGAAATTGGCAGTTTTAGATATTAAGGACTGTTTCTTTCAAATCCCTTTACACCCAGCAGATGCTCCACGGTTTGCCTTCTCTGTTCCTACCATCAACAGAGAAGCCCCAATGAAGCGCTACCACTGGAAAGTGCTCCCTCAAGGGATGAAGTGTAGTCCTTTCATATGCCAGTGGTATGTGGCCTCATTGCTGTCCCCAGTGCGTGCTCAGAGAAAGGAAGCTATCATCCTACATTATGTAGATGACTTGCTTGTGTGTGCCCCCGATGACTCTATACTCCAACACACGCTTGACCTAGTGGTTAAGGTTTTAACCTCTGCTGGATTTCAATTGCAGGAGGATAAAGTCCAAAGGATGCCATCTTGGAAGTACCTGGGCCTGGAAATCACTGCAAGGACCATTGTTCCTCAGAAATTGGACATTAATTGTAACCCAAAAACCTTAGCAGATCTCCATTCCTTGTGTGGGTCTTTGAATTGGGTTAGGCCCTGGCTAGGCCTCACTAATGAGGACCTAGAGCCCCTTTTCAATTTATTGAAGGGGGAGAGAGAGCTGATTTCTCCCAGGGAACTGACCCCAGAGGCAAAAGCTGCAATCGAAAAGGTACAGAAAGCTCTAGCAGAGAGGCAGGCTCATCGCTACAAGCCTGAACTGCCTTTCAAATTCATAATTCTGGGAAAACTACCACACTTACACGGTTTGATATTCCAGTGGATCGAGGGGCAGAGAGATTCGCTCTTAATCATAGAGTGGGTCTTCCTCTCCCACCAAAGATCCAAAACCATCACAAAGCCACAAGAACTCATAGCTCAACTGATTCGTAAGGCAAGGATGAGACTGTATGAGCTGGCAGGTTGTGACTTCACATGTATTCACCTTCCAGTCAAACTCTCCGAGGAGGGAAGGAACTCTCCTGAGAGGCTGACAAAGGAGATGTTCGAGCACTTGCTCCAGAGCAATGCCAGTCTCCAGTTGTCTCTGGACAGCTACAGTGGACAAATATCAGTCCATGCCCCATCTCACAAGCTGTTCAATGAGGAATTCCACCTCATTCCTCGCGAGGAGTCGGAGACCACTCAAAGCTCTCACAGTGTTCACAGACGCTTCTGGGGCTTCCCACAAGTTGGTGATGACTTGGAGAAATCCTCAGACTCAGCATTGGGAAGCTGATGTTGAGTTTGTGGAGGGTTCGCCTCAGGTAGCTGAACTGGCTGCAGTGGTAAGAGCTTTTGAGAAGTTCTCAGAGCCAATCAACTTGGTAACAGACTCGGCTTATGTAGCGGGAGTAGTGTCCAGGGCCGAGCAGGCAGTGCTCAAAGAGGTTGACAATGAGCAACTTTTCAGGTTGCTGTCAAAATAATCTATCTAATTTCTCATAGAGAACATCCGTTCTATGTGATGCATGTGAGGTCACACACCGATTTGCCAGGTGAGATCGCAGAAGGGAATCGTCAGGCAGACTCCCTTGCCACCCCAGCAGAACAAGCACGCCTCCCAGACATCTTCCAACAAGCAAAGCTGAGCCACCAGCAATACCATCAGAATGTGCCGGGTCTGATCCGTCAGTTCAAGCTAACACAGAGTCAGGCTCGAGCCATTGTGGCCACCTGTCCCAGCTGCCAGCTCCAGACCATGCCATCGCTAGGTGCAGGGGTTAACCCCCTAGGCCTTGGCAGCTGTGAGGTGTGGCAGACAGACATCACACACATTCCCAGTTTTGGTCGCCTCAAATACGTTCATGTAAGCATTGACACATATTCAGGTGCGGTTTATGCCTCTGCCCACGCAGGAGAAAGAGCTGTGCATGCCAAACAACACCTAGTGCAAGCTTTTTCAGTATTGGGGATCCCTAAGGAAATCAAAACAGATAATGGCCTAGCGTATGTGTCCAAGGAGTTCCTGAAATTTGTCCAGCAGTGGGGAGTGGAACATAAGACAGGCATCCCCCACTCCCCCACAGGCCAAGCTGTGATTGAGCGTGCACATCAGATGCTCAAGCATGTTCTGGCTAGACAGAGCAGTTCAACTGTGTGGATGTCTCCACAGCAGAAGCTGTGTAAAGCCCTGTTCACTATCAATTTCTTGAACTGCTCATTTGAAAACATGAATCCTCCTGTGGTTCATCATTTTAACAGTGGCAAACAGTTCAAGTTGTCTCAGCATCCACCAGTTTTGATTAGGGATCCAGAAACCTGGGAAACCAAAGGTCCCTATGAGCTTGTTACCTGGGGATGTGGTTATGCGTGCGTATCCACTCCCTCAGGCCCTCAGTGGATTCCCCAGAAATGGGTGAAGCCTTATGTCCCCAAACAGCCAGCTCCAGCTGAAGAGGAAGAGAAGCAAGTCACAGTTGCTTCGAAAAGAAGACGCCGCCGGAGAGGAGAGAGAACTGACACAGAAGACGACCTCCCGGCAGACTCAGAGACTTTTAACATGTTTTAAAATGTTTGTTTTCTTTTTAGAGAATACCTCCCTTCCACTCAACTCGTGATGAACCCCATCCAAGTTGTCATCCTGTTAACACTGAACAGTCAGGCAGCTGCATGGATTGTCCCTCAGCTGCGTCAAAACGTCTGGGTGACCTTGACAAAGACACTCCAACAGGAAAACATATGCCTGTCCTCGGCAGCAGCAGAAAATCCTATATCCACCTGCCTGGTAGGAGTTCCCTTGAAAGCTGGAGAATATTCAGCCAGCTTTGCAATGGAGATGCACAATGAAATTCCCGGGATGCACACAATTTCAGTATACAAAACTAATAGGCAGCAAACAGAAGAGAACCCTATGGAGGAACTGCTGCCCAGTTTTCCAAAAGCAGCTCAGGAACCTCAGGAATTAGAGCTGTTAGGTTCCTATCCGGCACAATACTGCATTCAGCTTGTAATTTATCCAAAACCTTCTGACACCAAAGAATTCCACAATGTAATACAATATAGAGAGGAATTCACAGCCAAAAAGTGGTGCGGGGTTTTGAGTCACCTTGCAGCAAACTCCCCATCTCTCACAAGTCCCAAAAGCCTCCCTAAGGGGTTATTCTTGATTTGTGGAGATCGGGCATGGGCAGGAATTCCCTCTAAGCTTTTAGGAGGACCATGTACCTTTGGGCAGTTGTCCCTGTTGGCACCCAATGAAACCTTAATTAAAGATTGGACTCATAAAAACAAATCAGTAAATAAAATCCAAAAGAGAAGTGCGGACAATGTGGACAAAGATTGTGACTCTGAAATTTTCCATTGGGGCAAATCCAAAAGAGTTGCTGTATCCCTATTTCTTCCATGGGCAGCAGCAGCCAAGGCTCTGGGTGAATTGGGCCACCTAGAGTGTTGGGTAGTCAAACAGGCAAATTTGACATCCACTGCCATCAGCTCCCTCCTAGAAGACGAACAAATTACCAGGCAGGCCACACTACAAAATCGTGCTGCCATAGATTTTCTCCTGCTGCTACATGGACATGAGTGCCAGGAATTTGAAGGACTTTGCTGCATGAACCTGACCTCGAAAGCTCCTAACGTCCATGCTGCCCTCCGAGACATGAAAACCTTGATCAGACAAGTGAAGCAAGAATCTGAAGACTGGTTCAACGAACTGTTCAAGGGCTGGGGATTCACGGGGTGGTGGACTTCAATAGTCAAAACTATTTTGTTACTCTTTGTTATTCTTTTCCTTGTAATACTGGCATTTGGAATCCTTCGTCACTTGGTTCTCAAGGCCATTAGTGGTCTCATGACTTCTGTCGCTATGGTAAATCACATAGAGATGAAAACCCTGAAACAATCTAAAGCCCCTACTAACCCCAAGTGGTGGGAAAGATCTTAAGTTGTATCCAGAATAATCTTCTCTCTTCTTTTAAACAAAAAAAGGGTGAGATGTTGTAACCCAATACCCTACTGCTTTAAGAATGGTACATCCCTTTAACCCTGTAACCCCTACAAGACCAATGGACTGACCCCTGTGATGGGATTGGCCTGAAGCCAAGGCTGACCCCTCCCCTTTCCTGACCCATAGAAAAACCTGAGCCCACATGTGGACTTCCTCTCTTTATCCTCATCTCCCGCTCTGCCCACATGGAAGCTTAAGAATAAAACAGTATATCAACCCTGGGATAAGAGCCTCTAATATCTTTCTGTTCTACATGAAACAGCACCCCAGGCCAGCTATGCAGGGTATTTGAGGTGCAGTGCGAGGCCCCCAGGGTGCTGTTTCACTGTCCCAGATAAATATGTACCATTAATTGGCAGATACTAGAGCTATGCCAGCTAGCTGCTAAACATGGGTTAGGATCCCCTGCTGTAAGAAATATGCTTAGATTTGCAACTGCAAGTGAACTGACACCCTATGATATAAAACAGATTGCAAAATTAATCTGTACCCCAGTGCGGTTTATGATGTTTGAATCAGCCTGGAGAACATATGCAGAGGAACAAGGAGCCAAAAATTCAAGACTCCCACAAAAGGATCCATGCCATGGGATGGGGGTCCCACAGTTAATGGGAGTTTACCCTATGGATGACCAATTCAGGCACGTTTAAATTCAGCAATATTAAGCCAAGCAAAGGAAATTGGAATGAGAGCTTTGAATAAGGTTACTAACATGTCTGTGCCAACCCAGAGATATGCTACCATAAAACAAGGCCCTAACGAATCATACATGCAATTCATAGAGAGATTGCAGGATGCCATCGAAAAACAGATAGATAATGATGATGCCAGGAATCATCTGCTGTTGCAGTTAGCGAGAGACAGCGCAAGTGAGGAATGTAGAAAAATTATAAATACATTGCCTAAGGAAAGTCCATCCTTAGAAGAAATGATAAATGCATGTGCTAAAGTTGGAACAGCATCATATAACATGGATTTGTTAGCTAACTCTCTTGCAGCTGCAGTAAGGCCAAGGGTGCAGTGCTTCAGTTGTGGACAGCAAGGACATGTGAAGGCAAACTGTCCCTATAAATCAACCTTACAGAACAAAGTTCAGGGACAGGGTAATGTTAACTCACCCTGTGACCCATGTGGGAAATATGGACATGAGACTAAGGGATGCAGATCCAAATATCATATTAATGGTCAGCTTCTTAAGGATCAGGGAAACTGGAAGCCGAGAGCAATGAAGGAGTATACGAATGCAGAAGTGTTTCCTCCACCCCTAGCTCAGGACTTTGCTAAGGTCAAGGAGATCAATATGCCTGGATGTCTACACCTCAGCTATGGAAAAAACTTCATAATTCTATGTGAATTAGTTTAGTAAAATATAAATATTTACACACTAACCTTTCATTAAGCTATAGAGGGGAGAAACACATAGATATAAAAGGGGAAAGCAGCATTTCCAAACAGCCCCAATCACACAAAAAGCCACCATCTCAAGGAGGGGGTGGGACTCAAACACCTACACAAATTAGAATGTGGGAAAAACCCTTAAAAAATACCCACCAAGTGAAAATCAGCAAATAAAGAATTACCAAAATAAAGCTCTATAGAAACAATAGCAAGCAAGTCAATCTGAAAAGATACCACCAGACACATAGAAAAGCTAAAACACAGCGACAGAGAATAAACTACCTTCTCAATATATGCAGCAGGATGTTACTTGCCTCATGTCTTGAGACAGTGGAGATAAAAACTGGAAAACTTAAAGACGTTAATCCAAGCGATGTTTACCCTCAGGAAGGCTCAACAGCTGCTTTACCCATCTCAAATCTAAATTTGTCAAAGCCTGTATATTTTGCAAACTTTACTAAGTTAATATTTGCCTTGTTAACTTGTTCTCTTACAGTTGCTGAAAAGGTGTGTTATCAATGCAGCAAATACATGTTAATATTTTTTAAGTGTATGTTGAAGTTTACACTACAATGTTTGTTAATGTTGTTTGTATACATTGCACTAGCATTATATATTATTAGCCATCCAGAAAACTTTAGGATGTTACTTCTTTTAACATTATAAGTTTAATTAATCAAAATTATGTGAATTAGTTTGGTGGGGAGTATTTCATTGTCAAATTAAAATTGCATGGTTTTCTAAAATACTTACCTCTTACCACTTTTCAAAAATTTAGTAAAGGTTTGGTTTTAAAATATAATAGAAAAAAAATTTTGCCTAGTCTAGTATTTCAGCCCTGGCCAGGTTGGAATATTAGCTAAGCAAAAGAATGTTTGCTATCAAAACCTTCTCAGTCTATTTCAATTGTGGCCAGATTGGAATTTGACTGACAAAGGGAGAAAGTTATAAAATTCAGATATTTCTGAGTTAAAATTGAAAACAAGTAATTTGATCTAGTTGATTTAGCCTTGCAAAAGCTAAACCTTTTCCTTTGAGATAAACATGAAGAATCTTATCCAGAAAAGATTCTCCTAAGTTATCACTTAAAAGGAAAATTCTTGAACAATATTAAACACTAAAATTGGATTGTAAAATATCAACAACTACTTTCACCAAACTAAGGTAATTCAAAATGTATGTTTTCTCTGTTCTAATTTCAAAAACAAAGAAAGGGGGAGAAAGGAGAATTGGAAACATTTGTGTTCTTAATTGAAATAGTCTTAAGTTAAAAGGTTTATTGGTTAAATAAAACAAAGGAGAGTTAGGAATAAAAGAAAGATATACGTTCTTATTAGAAATGGTTTTAGTTAAATAGTATTTTGCTTATAAAATGTTAATGATTTTGAACTGAATGGTTCGTGTTTAATGTTGAATTGTAACATTATAATTACTAAGCAGTTGAACCTGTAATATGAGTAACAGAAATAGTACATATCTCAGAAATTGCTGATAACTGACACTTTAGATTTCAGCACGTCAATGATCAAAAGGAGGATTTATCTTCCACACTTGCTTGTGAAGATAACAACAAGAAGAGACACCAGAACCTCGCCAGGACCCTCTGATTTCACAGAGCAAGAAAAGCTGGGTTGTATAAAATCTACAAAGAGCACAACAGCAGATCCCAGTTCACCTGTCACAAAACTGAGTTTATCTCCTACTGCAGAGTTGAAGGACATTGAAATAACAAAGTTGTTTGTTTTCAAGATATTTTCCCGTTTACAAATTGTTTTGCTAAGTTGAAATTTTGCAGTTTTAAAGCTACAAAATATTTTCCTGTTTATAAATAGTTTTGCTAAGTTGAAATTTTGTACAGTTCTAAAGTTAAATGTTTTAAGTTATAATTCTATGGTTAAAAGACCAAATTGCTCCTAAATATAAGTACTGCAGCCACAGGTATGGGAAATCCATTGACACTCAAGGAAACTAAATTTGGCAAAATTTGAAATACACTGTCAATGTCATCTTGCATGCAAAAGGATCCTTGCAGGTAAGATAACAAAGAACAAGCTGCATATTTGCAGTTTCAAAAATTTTTTTCAAATTAATACAAAAGAAACCGGGAATTGTCACAGTATAAGCTGACTTATACTGTACCAAATATGGAAAAGCACACTGGTGGGACACAACCCACCAGGGGAAAAGTCGAGAAAAGTTAGGGGGTTGGTCCGACGGTCCCTGCCTAGCTGCAAGGAGCCAAAATTGGAAAAAAGGAGGATGGACAGTCAGACTTTGGGCCAATCACAGGAGCTAAAAGAGATACAGTAAATTCACGAATACAAGCCGCACGGAATATAAGCCGCACTGCTGGTGTGTTGGCAACATTGTTGCCTTTGTTAATAGATAAGCCGCACCCGGAATATTAGCCGCACTTTAGTTCGCAGCGAACTTTCACAAAGTCGTCATTTAGTAACACAATCGCGTATTGCCAGGGTTTACTGGCTTACTGCCGACCTCGGAAACATTGTTTCCAAGTGAAAAAAGACACAGACGATAGCTGCGGCACTGTTCCCTGCAAGTTTTATTTACAAGCCGAAAAAGACAGGAACAATAGTGTGGTCATTTTGCGAGCATTCCCAACGGATCCGGGTTGCCTTTAAACAGCCCCTGAGCCACGCGGGCGGGCAGCCAAGCACCGAGCGGAGCCACATCTCCGCGCCGGCACGGCCACCCGCTCAGCCCCTCGGGCGAGTGGCTGAGGTCCTCGAACTCAGCTCTTTCCCTACCACACGCATCGGCGCGAATGCGCCTGTCCTGTGAGCTCAGTGAGCATCGCCCCGCCCCCGCCCGCTCAGCCACCCCGCCCCCTCCTCCGCGTGAGCCCAGCTACCCGCGCAGCCGCACAAGGGCGGCCAACTGCGCAGCTGCAGAAAACTGAAAACACTTAAAAAAATACAGAAAAATATCACACTTTTATTAAACTTTTAAACAGTTTCATTTTTCATTCATCAGCTGCTTCATCAGCGGCTTCATCTTCCGTGAAACCGTCGAAGTCTTCGTCCTCCGTATCGGAAACCAGCAGTTGGGCAATGGTGGGATCCAGCGAACGTGAGGCGGTTTCGCCGGCACCTTCACCATCAGAGTTATCACCTTCGGTACTCCCGATGGCATTGCTGGTCAGTCCAGGAATGATGTCGGCTTTGGCGAACCCTCGGCTGATAGTTCGGGTAGTTACTTTACCCCAGGCATCCAGTATCCACTGGCACACTGTAGCGTAACTTGCCCTGTGCAGCCTCCCGGTGTTGGTGTAGGAGTGTTCGCCTTCCAACATCCACTCTTCCCACAGAGATCGCACTTTAGACTTGAAGGAACGAATAATACCTATGTCCAGCGGCTGCAGTTCTTTGGTCAAGCCACCCGGTATTGCAACAAGCTCCGTCTTCTTTATTCTCACGATTTCTTTCACGGTTTCCGTCGTATGGGCACGCATGGAATCCAAAATTAGCAGTCCCGGTAACTGATTAAAGAACCTATGCAATGTGCCACCGTAAACTTCCGTTAGCCAAATCTGCATTGCGTCCTCATCCATCCAGCCTTTTGAATTAACATGAACCTTTATTCCCTTTGGAAATCTGTCTTTAGGGAGGGTTTTTCTTTTAAAAATGACCATGGGGCGTAATTTCTGCCCAGCTAGCGAAACGCCGAGGACGACCGTAAACGATGTCTTTTCATTCCCCGTGGTTCTTACCGGCACCGTCGGTGTTCCGCTGTGCTCCACGGTCCTCGTCAGCGGCATATCGAATGTGAGGGGTACCTCGTCCATGTTTATAATACAGTGCGGCTGTATACTATTTTCAGAGATCTTGTCTTTGCAGTAACTCCGGAACCTGGCTACCTTTTCTTTGTAGTCCGCCGGCAACCACTGACATACCGTGGTCCGTGTACGGACAGAGAGCTTCTGTCGCTTCATAAAGCGGAAGCACCAAGACGCTCCTGCTTTAAATTCTTCTATATGCAATTGCTTTGCAATTGCTTTGGCTTGTATCCGAATGGCAACAGTAGATACACTTCGGCCAGCTGCCCTTCGCTCAGAAATCCACTGATAAAGTCTTTCTTCCAGCTCTGGCCATTGTGCTCTGCGGCGACGGAAACTTTTCTTTGTCTTCCTTGCGAGACGAAGTTCGTCCTCTTGCTGTCTCCACCTACGTACCATGCATTCATTAACGTGGAACGCTTTAGCTGCAGGTCTGTTCCCATGTTCTTTTGCATAGCTGATCACTTTCAATTTAAACTCCGCATCGTACGCTACTCTCTTCTCCGCAGCCATGCCGAGGGAAGAAGTCGCCGAGGGGAGAACGAGCTGAGAAGAGAACACGCTGAGGGCAGAGCACACCGAAAAAGAACGAGGCGCGGGAACTCATCCTGCTAAATACCCCCTCGTCCCCCAGTAATGCCATCATCCACAGGCAGACAGTAAGCTGTTCTCTGATTGGTTCATCGTCGGAACAACGGGAAACCATGGATTTCAGACTGTTTTGGCTCGGGACTGGACCAGCATGATACTAGGTAAGGGAAGATATCACATTTTTGTCAATAGATTAGCCGCACCGGAATATTGGCCGCATTTCCGGGTTTCCATCAAAATTTTAGTCTTCTCGCTGCGGCTTGTATTCGTGAAATTACTGTACATTTTGGAGGTTATAAAAGGAACTTTTAGAGGAATAAAGGGACATTTTGGTCAAAAGAATCACGGTGTGCCTGTCCTCCCTCTCGGGGGGCTCGGGCACAAAGCAACAGCCACCCTCCCTTCTCTGGGGGCCTTCCCACCACTCACCAGGATCCCTGTCCCCCATTGTCACCCACCCTTGTGGTGCCCACAGCGAAAGGCCACAATGACACCCACGAGCAGGACTAGGACCAACAGGGACCCAACGATCACTGTAGGCACCGCAGGAAATAGAGGGGGACACACTGGGGTCAGCGGGGTCACCCCAGAGGTTCTGCAATCCCAGTTACCTCATGAGTTCCCCTCCTGTGCCCTGTTCCATTGATGTCATTGCCAGGGACAGAGTGGGGGTGACCCTGGGTCATCTGTGATCCGGGGATCTCAGACTCACGTGGGAACCCCTTGTGACCCCACCTGTGTTCCAGAGGTGTCCAGTGGTTCCCTGTGGTGTCACCTCCAGGGCCAGCTCTGGGCTGAGTGCCCGGAACACGCGGTGTCCCTCCTGTCCCAGCTGGTTGGTGGCCACGCACAGGTAGGTGCCCGAATGTCCCACATGGATGGCCCCAAGCTCCAGGAGGGGACCCCGGGCCACCTGGTGCCCGTTGTGCAGCCAGGTGAAGGTGACAGGGGATGAGCCCACCTGCACCAAGAAGCGCAGGGTCACAGGGTCACCTGGGCGCACCTGGAGTGCCAGGGGACCGGGGGTGATGGTGGCATTGGCCACGGGCACTGCGGGGACACAGACAGGGCTGGCACATGTGGGGTGGGATGGAGATTCTGTGAATGGGGTCACCCCACAGCCAGAGGGTCCCACACACCCAGGACAGTGACGTTCAATGCAGGGCTCTTGCCCACGCGGCCCCTGTCGCTGACCTGGCACCGTAATTGCGGCCGCTGTCATTGTCCCCAGTGTGCCACAGCTCCAGGCAGGGGCTGGTGTCTAGTGGTGTCCCTAAGCCCCCCCGATGCCAGGAGAAGGACAGAGGACCTGTCCCCATGGCCTCTGCACAGCTCAGCTCCAGTCCCCCAGTGCCACCTGTCCCCTGGGGGGCTGCACCGACAGGGACACCCCCGAGGGCGGGACCCCTGCGGGGGACACAGAAGGGATTGGGGACATTGGAGGAGTGGGGGACACCAGGGAGCAGTGAGGGACTCAGGGATGGGGACAATTAGAGACTGGGGGGGAATCCCAGTGAGGAAGGAGGGGGTGCAGAGATGGAGATGGAATGGAATAGGTGGAAAGAACACAGGGAAGGATTGGAGATTCAGAGAGTGGTCACATGGTAAGGGTTGAAGGGAACGACAGGGAAGATTCTGGGGACCGAGGCAGGGGTGATGGGACCTGTGGACAGTGGAGGGAAATCAGAAAGTGGGAGGTGCATCCAGGGAGGGATGAGGGCTGCAGGCACCAGGGAGGGTGATGGGAACCCGGGGATAGAGCTGGGAAGGCAGGGCCACATGCAGGGGGTTGAGCAGGGACGGGAGACCTGGGAGGGCTGTGGGGGCTCCCCGTGCCCATCCCCGCACTCACTGCGCACCGTGATGCCGAGCCAGGCGCTGCTCTTCCGCATGGTCCCCCCCTCGAAGCGCACCTGGCAGCTGTAATTCCCCGAGTGGGAGACCCCCACAGCAGGCACCAGGAGCTGCGGGGACCCCTGCGGGCCTCCCACCAACTGCCCGTCCCGGTAGAAGCGGTACAGGAGGGGGGCTGGGGGCCGCAGGGGGCTGGGGGTGCTGAGGCAGCTGAGATTGAGTGGGGACCCCTCGGGGAGCTCGGGGGGACCCTACAGCACCGGCACCGTGAAGAGCTCTGGGGAGGAGATGGGGAGGGGAATTGTGACTCTAAATCTCTGGGGAGGGGCTGTGGGGGTGTCGGGGTGGCGGCTGTGGGGTGTTCACCCTGCACTGTCACTGCCACTGACGCCAACTGCTCCCATCCCCAGAACACCACCAAGTCCCTGCAGCGGTAGTGGCCGCTGTGGTTCAGCTGCAGAGGGGACAGGGACAGCTCGGTCCCACGGTGGAGAGTCCCCACTTGCTGCGCATCGCAGTAGAAGGACACCGAGGTGACCAAATTGTGCACGCACACCCGGCAACGCAGTGTCACCGTGTCCCTCTCCAGCAGCGCCCACACCAGCACCTGCAGCAATAGCCAGTCTAGGGGGCAGGGTGGACCTGTCACGTCCGATGTTGCCTGCACCCCCCACTGGGTAACACCAGGGGTCCCCAGTTGCAGCACGGGGTTCCCCTCACGCTGGGATGCTCTGGGATGTCCCCAGAGCAACGGACAGGCTCTGGTCACGCCGCGGTTGCCAAGGTGGGGACACCCAAACACCCCTCACCATCTGAGACTGTCAGGTGAGGGCTGAGCCCGGTCCCGGGACTCTCACACGTGTAGGTGCCACTCTCGGTGACAGTGAAGCTCTTGGGTCCCTTCTGCCCCCAGCGCCGCCCGTCCTTGTACCAGGAGGTGACACCGGCGGTCCCCGAACCCTGGCAGGTCAGTGTCACCCAGTCCCACAGCACCGCTGGCGTCCAGGGGGGCTCCACCAGGAGCTGGGGGGTCTGGGCACCTGCGGGTGAAAGGGGACACCAGCCTGCCAGGGCCACCACGCGGATGGGGACAGCGGGGCGGGGACATGGCATCCCCCGAGGACTCACCAGCGAGGCCGAGGGTCTGGGCTGGAAGGGAGAAGGGACAGGGTTGGGTGGGGGTGGCACTGTGGGGACAGTAGCACCTGGGGACCAGTCCCCAGCCCTAAACACCTGTCCTCATGGACACATCCCCATGGCCCTGTTCTTGTGATGCCATTCCCATGGCACCTGTCCCCATGCCCCATCGGCATGGCACGTGGCCCTTGTCCCTGTCCCTGCATCCCTGTCCCCCTGTCCCCACAGCTGCCCCAGCCCCAAGGTTCCTTCTGCCACATCCGTGTCACATCTTGTTTCCCCTCTTCCCGTCTCCACATCCCAGTTCCCCTGTTCCTGTCCCCCGGGCCACCCCATGTCTCTGGTGACACTGGGGTCTGTGCCCATGCCCTGGCTCTGCTGGCCTTGGGGACCTCAGGGGACCCCGCAGCCCCCCTGTACCCCCTCCCCTCTGCTCTCTGCCTCACCGGGACCCATCCCCAGGGCGTCAGGCCCGTGCTCAGGGCACTCACCCCACAGGAGCAGCGCCACCTTCCCGGCCATCCCGCTGTCCCTGGCCATGGGCACTGGCTGTCACTCGCTGCTGGGGCCACCTGTCCCCTGGTTGGCGGTTCTTCGGATAAAGGGGAAGGAAGCGAGCTCAGTTCTTGTTTCCCATGTGTTGGTGGTCCTTGGTGGGGGCAGGGTGAGGACAGGCTGGGGTCAGGCTGTGGGCAGGGTGGGGACAATTCTGGGTGGAACAAAGGGGAACATGGAGTTTCCAGGAGTGGGGGGGCTCAGAGGGTTTGAGGAGTCAGACATGAAGTCCAGGGGATAGGGGAGTCCTGAGAAAATTGAATCACCAAGGCAGGGGGGATAAAGGACGGAAGTCCCAGGGCAATGGGGTCTCCAGGGATTTTGGGTCATTGATGGGTGTCCGAGGAATGTGGGTCCTGTGGGTATGGAGGGTCATGTGGGAATTAAAGTTCTGGGGGAAGTGGGATTGTATGGGATGGAATTTGGGGGAGAGGTTCCTTGGGAATGGGGACATGGGCCATGGAGATCCTGGGAAATGGCAGTCCTGGGTTGGGGGTCCCAGAGAGGGGGGGGCAGAAGGAATGGGGGTCCCATGTTTGGATTCTCAGGGGAATGGGGGTGCCAGGCATGGGCAGTGGCTGGGCAGGCCCGTGGGTTACAGCTCCTTCTCTGGGTGCCTCAGATTTTGGGGTGACCCAGCAAAACCCACCCAATGTGTTGGTGGCTGTGTGTCACCCCAGACAGATTCCGAGGGACTCCAAACATTGGGGAGACCCTGGGGATCCCCTGAGTCCTCCCCAGCACTGGTGACTCCCCCTCCTCAGGACCCCTCTTTCCCATGGACTCCATCCCAGGCTCCCCAGACCCTCTGAGCCCTCCACTCCTGGGAACTCCATGTCCCAACCTCTACCACCCAGAATTGTCCCCAGCCTGTCCCCAACCTGCCCACAGCCTGTCCCCAGACTTGTGGTCATCCTGCCCCCACCAAGGACCACCAACACGTGGGGACAAGTTCTGACCTCTCTTCCTTCCCCTTTCTCCAAAGACCACCAGGCAGGGGACAGGTGGCCCCAGCAGCGAGTGACAGCCAGTGCCCATGGCCAGGGACAGCGGGATGGCCGGGAAGGTGGCGCTGCTCCTGTGGGGTGAGTGCCCCGGGCACGGGGCCTGACGCCCCGGGGATGGGCCCTGGTGAGGCAGAGAGTGGTGGGGAGGGGGCACAGGGGGGCTGCAGGGTCCCCCTAGGTCCCCAAGGCCAGCAGAGGCAGGGCATGGGAATGGACCCCAGTGTGACCAGGGTCGTGGGGTGGCCATGGGGACAGGAACAGGGGAAGTGGAATGTGAGGACAGCGATTTGGGGACAGGAATGTGGGGACAGGGAACATGTGGACAATAATGGTGGGACCAGGATTTGGGGAGGCATTATGGACCTGGTGACCTGTGCCAGCACAAGGTGGCCGTGGCGTCCCCAGTTCTGGGGTGTCCACAGTGCCCTCATGTCTTGCCTGACTATGGGGTAGCCAAGGTGTCCCTGTCCCCAAGGGGTCTGGACCATAGAAGGGCAGTTTGAGGACAGACACCACAATCTGTGTCCCAGTACTGCTGTCCCTGCAGTGCCACCCCCACCCAACCCTGTCCCTTCTCCCTTCCAGCCCAGACCCTCGGCCTCGCTGGTGAGTCCTCGGGGGATGCCATGTCCCTGCCCCGCTGTCCCCAGCCACGTGGTGGCCCTGGCAGGTTGGTGTCCCCTGTCACCCGCAGGTGCCTAGACCCCTCAGCTCCTGGTGGAGCCCCCCTGGATGCCGGTGATGCTGTGGGACTGGGTGACACTGACCTGCCAGGGCTCGGGGACCGCCGGTGCCACCACCTGGTACAAGGACGGGCGGTGCTGGGGGCAGAAGGGACAGGACAGCTTCACAGTCATCCAGAGTGGCACCTACCAGTTTGAGAGACCCGGCAGTGGGCTCAGCCCCCCCGTGACAGTCCCAAATGGTGAGGGGTGTTTGGGTGTCCCCACCCTGGCATCCCAGGGCTCAGGGTTGGCTCAGCTCCCTGGGTCACCCGCTGGTGTGACCAGAGCCTGTCCCCTGCTCTGGGGACATCCCAGATCATCCCAATGTGGGGAGACCCCCGTTCTGGAATTGAGGACCCCTGGTGTGACCCAGCCGTGTTGTCGCGGTGACATCAGGTGTGACAGGTCCCCCCTGTCCCCCAGATACACTGGTGCTGCAGGTGCCGGCTCCGACACTGCTGGAGGCGGACACGGTGACACTGCGCTGCTGCGGCCCGCGAAACCAGCCGGTCAGATGGGTGTCCTTCTACCGCGATGGGAAGGAATTGCAGACGCTCCGCGATAGGTCTCTGCCTCCTCTGCAGCTAAACCACAGCTGCCGCTACCACTGCAGGGGCCTGCGGGTATTCCTATTCCCGTTCTATTCGGTAGCAGTGCCAGAGACAGTGACAGTGCAGGGTGAGCACACCACAGCCGCCACCCCGACACCCCCACAGCCCCTCCCCAGAGATTTGGAGTCACAATTCCCCTCCCCCATCTCCTCCCCAGAGCTCTTCATGGTCCCGGTGCTGGAGGGTTCCCCTGAGCTCCCCGAGGGGTCCCCCCTCAATCTCAGCTGCCTCAGCACCCCCAGCCCCCTGCGGCCCCCAGCCCCCCGCCTGTACCGCTTCTACCAGGACGGGCAGTTGGTGGGGGGCCCGCAGGGGTCCCCGCAGCTCCTGGTGCCCGCCGTGGGGGTCTCTCACTCGGGGAGTTACAGCTGCGAGGTGCGCTCCGAGGGGGGGGTCCGTGCAGAAGAGCAGCGCCCGGCTCGGCGTCACGGTGCACAGTGAGTGCGGGGATGGGCACGGGGAGCCCCCACAGCCCTCCCAGGTTTCCTTACCACTCCCTGAATGTACCTCTCCCTCTCTGAGGTCCTTACATTGTCCACAGATCCCACCATCCCTATCTGGTTCCCCAAAATCTGCCCTGTGGTTCTCTTCAGCCCTCTCCATGGGTCTCCTCCCTGAACCTCTGATCTGTCCCTTAGTTCTTTCCACCCCTTTCCGAGCCTCCTCCGATTTCTGTGACCCCTTGTTCCTCACTGGGATCCCCCCATCCCCTTCTGATCCTCCACATCCCTGAGTCCCTCACTGCTCCCTGGTGTCCCCCACTTCTCCCATGTCCCCAATCCCTCCTGTGTCCCCTCGCAGGGGTCCTGATCTCAGGGGTGTCCCTGTCGGTGCAGCCCCGCAGGGGACAGGTGGCACTGGAGGACAGCCTGGAGCTGAGCTGCACGGTGGCAATGGGGACAGGCCCCCTATCCTTCTCCGGGTCCAGGGAGGGCTTGGGGGCACCGCTGGAAACCAGTCCCCACCTGGAGCTGCAGCACATTGGGGACGATGACAGCGGCCACTACCAGTGCCGGGTCAGCGACAGGGACAGCGTGGCCGAGAGTGTCCCCCTGAATGTCACTGTCCTGGGTGAGTGGGACCCTTGGACTGAGGGTGACCCCACCCACAGCATCCCCAATTCCACACACTCCCATTCCACCTCATCCCCCCACACCATCCCCAGCCCAGTTCACAGCCCCCACCACTGGGTGTCACAGACCAGTACAACTGGGCCCATCTGGTTTCAGCTATCCCCAGCCAGGACATCCAAGCCATGCATCCCTAACCCAGCTGTCACCTCCCCCACTGCACATCAGGTCACATTCACCCTGCTGAGTGTGGCCTTGCCAGCGCACTGAGACCCTTGGCACTGGGGTGATGCCCCCATTGATGTGCCTCATAGCGTCCATCCCATCCCACCCATGCCATTCTGTGACTCCCACCAGGTAACGGCCATCCCCGCCCTTGGACACAGCATCCCTCATCCCATCCTCCCCTCATCCTCACCCCATCCTCATCCCCCATCTCTCATCCATCACATGCCCTCATCCCATAGCACACGATGCCCCCCAGCACCATGGAGTCACTGTCCTGGGTGAAGGAGACCCTCTGTCTTCAGGTGCTACCATGCAGACTCCGTGATCCCCCCACAGTGGATGCCAGCCCCTCCCCCTGGCCTCAGCCCTGTCTGTGTCCCCGCAGTGCCCGTGGCCAATGCCACCATCACCCCCGGTCCCCCGGCACTCCAGGTGCACCCAGGTGATTCCGTGACCCTGCGCTGCTCGGTGCAGGTGGGCTCAGCCCCTGTCACCTTCACCTGGCTGCACAACGGGCACCAGGTGGCCCAGGGTCCCCTCCTGGAGCTTGGGGTGATCCATGTGGGACATTTGGGCACCTACCAGTGCGTGGCCACCAACCAGCTGGGACAGGACGGGCACCGCGTGTTCCGGGCACTCAGCCCAGAGCTGGCCCTGGAGGTGACACCACAGGGAACCACTGGACACCTCTGGAACACAGGTGGGGTCACACGGGGTTCCCATGTGGGTCTGAGATCTCCGGATCACAGATGACCCAGGGTGACCCCCACTCTGTCCCTGGAAGTGACACCAATGGAACAGGGCACAGGAGGGGAACTCATGAGGTCTCTGGGATTGCAGAACCTCTGGGGTGACCCCGGTGACCCCAATGTGTCCCCCTCTATTTCCTGCAGTGCCTGCAGTGGTCGCTGGGTCCCTGCTGTTCCTGGTCCTGCTCATGGGTATCATTGTGGTCTTTCATTGGTGGCACCACATGGGTGGGTGACAATGGGGGATGGGGTCCTGGAGAGTGGTGGGAAGGCCCCCAGAGAAGGGGGGTGGCACCTACAACCCTGACTCGGGAGGGGTTCAGCCCCCAGTGACCTTGGCTCAGGGCCCTGGGGTGTCTGGGAGGTGCTGAAGGGTCGTGCAGGGATGTTGGGGGTTGTCTCAGGGCTTTTTGGGGAATGCAGGGGGTGCCCCTCCCTGCTAGGCTTGGGGTTCTGGGGGTTCATGGGCTGGGGAAGTGGGGTGGTTCAGGGTTTCTGGGGGCATCAGGGATACTGGGGGGACCTGGAGGGAATTGAGGCTCTGGTGGTCGTTCAGGATTGCCGAGGGAGGATGGGGAATCCAAGTCACCCCTCCAGTTTTCCTTTGCAGCTGTCAGGAAGCACCAGGAAAGGTGAGTGCAGGTTCTGACCATGATTTGGGTTTTCCCCAAACCCCCAGGACCTCCCATCCCTTCCCACTCACCCTCTTATTCCCACAGGGCCCCCTTGCTGGAGGATCCTCAGGCCACCTACATGGAGCTGCGGGGGCCACAAGGGCAACCTTGGGAACCCAGTGACATCTATGGCAATCTACAGCAAAAGTTGTGACACTCGGGAAAGGGGGAGGCACTGGAGGGAGGGGAAGCCCCCAGAGTGGGGGCAGAGATGGGGCAGCACCCAGGGCTGGGGGAAACTGAGGCCATATTGACCTCGGCTGGGGGTCCTGGGAGGTGTGGGGGAAGTTTGGAGGGTCTTGGTTGGGCTCCAGGGGAATTCCTGGGTGTGCTTTGAGGAACATTAGGCGTAGCACTGGGAAATCGTGGAGGATTTGGGGAGCTCTTGGAGGGCCAAGCAGGAATGTTGAGGGATTTATTTGGGTCCTGTGGGAGTGTGGGATGTGCCCCAGATTTGAGGTTTTTTGCTCAGATGGTTGTGGACACCGGGGGTGCTGGGGACACTGCAGAGGTGAAGTTCTGGGGGGTTCAGGGGTTCTTGGAGAGTCTGGGGTAAATCAGGGGTGCGGTGGGAACTGGATCTCCAGTGGGGATTTGGGAGACCCGTGGGTGCTTGGAGCTGCCAAGGTCCCAGGAAGGTTCAGGGGTCCCGGGGTCCCCATGGTCGCCCCCTCCCCTTTACCTTGCAGCCACCACAAAGCCCCAGGACAGGTGAGTGGAGGGTTCCAGGTCTGAGTCCCCATTTTACCCTCTGCAGACACCACCCAGACCCCCTCTCATCCCCACAGGACGCCCCCCAGAGGAGGAGGCAGTGCTGGACCCCCACGTTCTGGGCACTGAGCGGGCAGGGGCTGAGTACAGGGGGAGACAGGGACACATCACCCACGGGTGTCACCCCCACCCAGGTCCCAACCCCGGAGTCTTTCACAGTGATCCCCTGTTGTAGGCTGGGGGAGGTTTAGAAATTTTTCCCATTATTATGTTAAACTGGCTGGGCTGGCTCCCCTTTTAGCCGTTAAGTGCTCAAGACAAAGGGATGGCTGGGCAGGTCCTGCTTTCTTGATTGCAGAAGCTGGGGTGTTGCTTTTGGCCTTTGGCGCATGGGGGGACACTCACAGCTCGCCGGCCGAACTCGAGGAGAGAGGTCGCTTTCTCCGTGGTGGGATCAGGCTCCTGGACTCGGACTACTAAAGCTTCCTGCTTCTGAGAACTGGGACGCCCACGGTGAGCAGAGTGTTTTCTTCACCCTTCTCCCACCTCGGATGGCACTGCCGCCTCGCTCTCCTGCTCCTGCAGCAGTTGCAACTGGGAGGCTGCCCTGCCCTGCTCCATCGGGACTGTGCGGACGAGGAGGGGCATCTGTGACTGGAAAAAGGGACTGAGACTGAATTCCGTTCTGTTCTGTCACTGTTTTTTTTCTTTCATATAGCTGATGCTGTTTTTGTTTGTCTTGTAAATATATCAGTAAAGAACTGTTATTCCAAACCCATACCGTTTTGCCTGAGAGTTCCTGAATTTCCTTTTCCTGGCAATACTGTCCCTTTAAACCAGGATAACCCCCCATCACCTCCCCAGATAACCATGAGGAGCTGCCGGCACCCCACGGGTGACAGTGGAACCCCAGTGACAGCAATGAGAATGTGCTGTGACACTGGGAACACTGGGTGGCACTGGGGACACTGGGTGGCACTGGGGACAATGGGGGACACTGGAGGTTCCTGCCCGAGGGCACCACCTGTTTGTCCTCCCCCCACCCAGGATCCCGTGGTTGCCCACCCTGCCCCAGAGGTGGCCACGAGTGGGGAGTCCCATGCGGGGCTGCTCACAGCTCTCTGTTCCAGTGCTCCCAGTGCTCCCAGTGCTCCCAGTACCCCCAGGGGCTTCTATGAAAAATACTTTTCGCTGTCCTGGTAAAATTTAAAAGGTTTAATAAGACAATAGGAGACACATAAAGCAAAGGGTTAAAACGGCCGGGTGCTTGGCAAGCTGCCAGGAGCACACAGTTGCTTTGGGAACGCCCCTTTAAATAGTTTCACAATACATCAACCTGTTGCATATTCATAGTCCGTCTTACACAGTAAAATATTTCTGGGAACTGTTTAGCATGGCCACTCCTTGGGTCCACCTTTATAGACCGTGCGTGTTTCGTGGCTTGTGGTTTTAATCCTCTTCTTATCATCTTTTAATTTGGGTGCTGGTCCTGGCCTTTTGCAGCCAGGGAGTGTTGATAATTGTCATGTCAGCTGCAGGGTCCCATCACAGTTCACGGGCTGTTATCTCAACTAGGCAGGTAGTTTCAGCACATTACCTCTAAAAACTTATGTCTAACTTTGGCTATTAGAAGAAAAGAACCGTATATTCATACAGAAAAGACTATTTTAACATTACACATATAGCATTTATCCCAATAGTTGCGAAAAGCCAATAATATGTCATGCACTTATAATACAGCTTAGATCCTGCAGGGGACGAGCGAGAATGGAGAAATCTGGAACTCCCTGGAGCCACCATCCCCCAGGACAAGACCACATCCTTCTGCTGCAGGAGAGAGAAAGCGAATGTGTTGGGAGAGGCCATAACCCAACATCCCCATCCCCCACAGCTTCCCCAACCCTCCCTGCAACCCCTGTACCCCCTTTTCTCCCACCCTGAGGTTCGCCCAACCTGTTTCCTACTCAGGTGCACCCCAGGATCATCAATGCATGAACTGGGGAGATGTGAAATTGAGGAATTAAAGGAACAAAACTAAAATAAAAAGAGGAAAAGGTCCTGAGGATCAGCAGGGTACAGACCCAGAACCCCTTCAAATCCTTTGGGGATTGGGTGAACCCCCAAACTACGTGCATCCCGGGTGACAGCCCTGGGCCTTTATTCACCCCAAAATATGAAGCATGCAGGGAAGGAGCTGTGATCCATGGGCCTGCCCAGCCACTGCCCATCCCTGGCACCCCCATTCCCCTGGGATTTCAGTCAAGGGACCCTCATTGCTTATGTCCCTCCTGTCTGGGACTCCCATCCCAGGACTGCCATTCTCCAGGATCTCCATGGCCCAGGAACCCCATTCCCAAGGAACACTCTCCCCCAAAATTCCAGCCCCTACAATCCCTGTTCCTACAGAATCTTGATTCTCCCTTGATCCTTCATTTCCATGGACCCTCCATTCCTCCAGCCCCCTCCTCCCTGGACCTCCATCCATGACCCCAAATCCCTAGAGCTCACATTCCCTTTGGAATAACATCCCTGAGTCCTCCCAGCCCTGGTGACATCTCCTCTTCAGGAGCCCCAATCCCCTGGACCACATCCCTGGCTTCCGACACCCTCTTGAGCCCCACCACTCCTGGGAACTCATTGTCCCACCCTGTGCCACCCAGCCTTGTCTCTAGCCTGTCCCCACCCTGCCCACAGACTGTCCCCAGAAGAAGAAGAGCCACCCTGCCCCCACCAAGGGGCACCTACACAATAGGATAAGATGTGAACTCACTTCCTTCCCCTTTATCCAAAGAGCTGCCAACCAGGGGACAGGTGGCCCCAGCAGCAAGTGACAGCCACTGCCCATGGCCGGGGACAGCGGGATGGCCGGGAAGGTGGCGCTGCTCCTGTGGGGTGAGTGCCCCGGGCACGGGCCTGACGCCCCGGGGATGGGCCCTGGTGAGGCAGAGAGCGGTGGGGAGGGGGCACAGGAGAGCTGCGGTGTCCCCTGAGGTCCCCAAGGCCAGCAGAGCCAGTGTATGAGGTGACTGGGGTAGTGGGGTGGCCCTGGGGACAGAAGAGAGGGGACAGGAATGTGGGGACAATAATTGTGTGGGATTTGGGGAGGCATCATGGGGCTGATAGAGGTGACCTGTGCCAGCACAGGATGGCCATGGCATCCCCAATTCAGGGGTTTCCACAGTGCCCTCATGTCCTGCTGGAGCATGGGGTGCTTTCAGTGTCCCTTTGCCCGAAGGATCTGTGCCACACAAGGAGAGTTTGTGGACAGACACCACACCGGGTCCCACAGGTGCTGCTGTCCCCACGGTGCCACCCCCTTCCAGCCCTGTCCCTTCTCCCTTCCAGCCCAGACCCTCGGCCTCACTGGTGAGTCCTCAGGGGATGCCATGTCCCCGCCCCGCTGTCCCCAGCCCCGTGGTGGCCCTGGCAGGCTGGTGTCCCCTGTCACCTGCAGGTACCCAGACCACCCAGCTCCTGGTGGAGCCCCCCTGGATCCCGGCGGTGTTGTGGGACCGGGTGACACTGACCTGCCAGGGCTCGGGGACCACCGGTGCCACCTCCTGGTACAAGGGCAGGTGGCTCTGGTGGCAGAAGGGACCTGATCACTTCGTTGTCACCGAGAGTGGCACCTACCGGTGTGGCAGACCTGGCACTGGACTCAGCCCACCCGTGAGGGTGTTAAATGGTGAGGGGGGATGTTTACCCTTGCGCCTTCAGGGTCCCCAACAGATCTGGGTGGGCTCCATCCCTGGATCACATCCCTGTGTGACCAGAGCCTGTCCCCTGCACAAGTGGACATCCCAGAGCATCCCAGTGCACTGAGACTCCCTGTTAAAATGGAGGTCCCCTGGTGCCTCCCAAGGTATTTGGTACCCTGCAGACTCCCCACATGTGACAGGTCCTTCCTGTGCCACAGAGCGTCTTGTGCTGCAGCTGCCAGCACAGGCACTGCTGGAGGGGGACACGGTGACACTGCGCTGCCAGGGCTGGCAGGATGGCACGGTCACTGGAGTACGATTTTACCACGGGGACAAGGATCTGGGGTGACCCTCTGTGGGACCGAGGTGTCCCTGTCCCCCCTGCAGCTGCACCACAGTGACCACTACCGCTGTGGGGGCTGGGTGAACTCTGGGCCATCACCGTGGTGGGAGATGTCAGCGCCGGTGACAGTGACAGTGACAGTACATGGTGAGTGTGGGAATGGGGATGGGAAACCCCAACACCTTCCCAGCTTTCCCTCACCAGTGCCTGGGTCCCTCATCCCTCCTTTCATCCCTCCCTGGGTCACCCAGACCTTCCCATGTCCATCTCAGTTCCCTCCATCTTTGTCTTTGTCCCTCTCCAGTTCCCCCCATCCCTGCCCAGCACCCTGTAACCCTTCTGAGTTTCCAGCTCCATCCTCTGCACTCCCTTCCCTACTTGGTTTGCTTCCACCACTCCCTGCTTCCCCCCAGTCCCTCCCTGGGTTACCTCTGTCCCATCTCGTGTCCTCTCATCCCTGTCTGCATTAACTCCATCTCTCCCACGGACCAATTCACCTTCAATGGGATCCCCTTCTAACCCATCGTACTCCCCTCCTGCCACTCCCCACATCTCCCATGCCTCCCAGATCCGCCATCCCACACACGTTTCCCTACAGGGGTTCGGCTCTCAGGGGTGTCCCTGTCGGTGCAGGACCTGGGGAGACTGGTGGCACTGGAGGACCCAGACTCCCCCAGAAATCTTTCTCGTGTCCCCCTGCCTCTGCCCTGTGTCCCCTCGTCGCTCTCTGTGTCCCCTCACCCCTCCATGTGGTGACCCTGTGCATGACATTGCCCCATCAAACCCATCCCACCTATCCCCTCCGCTTTGTGCCAACCCCTCCCCCGAGCCTCAGCTCTGTCTGTGTCCCCGCAGTGCCCGTGGCCAATGCCACCATCACCCCCGGTCCCCCGGCACTCCAGGTGCACCCAGGTGATTCCGTGACCCTGCGCTGCTCGGTGCAGGTGGGCTCAGCCCCTGTCACCTTCACCTGGCTGCACAATGGGCACCAGATTGCCCGGTGTCATCTCCTGGACCTCGGGGACATCGATGTGGGACATTCGGGCACCTACCAGTGCGTGGCCACCAACCAGCTGGGACAGGACGGGCACCACGTGTTCTGGGCACTCAACCCAGAGCTGGCCCTGGAGGTGACACCACAGGGAACCACTGGACACCTCTGGAACACAGGTGGGGTCACACGGGGTTCCCATGTGGGTCTGAGATTCCTGGATCACAGATGATGCAGGGTCACCCCCTCTCTGGCTCTGGCAGTGACACCAATGGAACAGGGCACAGGAGGGGAACTCATGAGGTCACTGGGATTGCAGAACCTCTGGGGCGAACCCGGTGAGCCCAGTGTGTCCCCCTCTATTTCCTGCAGTGCCTGCAGTGATCGTTGGGATCCCTTTTGTTCCTGCTGCTGCTCATGGATATCATTGTGGCTGTGCATTGGTGGCACCGCATGGGTGGGTGACAATGGGTGATGGAGTCCTGGAGAAGGAGGGTTGGCACCCACAGCCCTGACTCAGGAGGGGCTGAGCCCCCAGTGACCTTGGCTCAGGGCCCTGGGGTGTCTGGGAGGTGCTGAAGGGTCGTGCAGGGATGTTGGGGGTTCTCTCAGGGCATTTTGGGGAATTCAGGGGGTGCCCCTCCCTGCCAGGCTTGGGGTTCTGGGGGGCTCATGGGCTGGGGAAGTGGGGTGGTTCAGGGTTTCTGGGGGCATCCGGGACACTGGGGGGACCTGGAGGGCATTGAGGCTCTGGTGGTGGTTCAGGATTGCTGAGGGTGGATGGGGAATTGAAGTCACCCCTCCAGTTTTCCTTTGCAGCTGCCAGGAAGCTCCAGGGAAGGTGAGTGCAGGCTCTGACCATGATTTGGGTTTTCCCCAAACCCCCAGGACCTCCCATCCCCTCCCACTCACCCCCTTATTCCAACAGGGCCCCCCCCGCTGGAGGATCCTCAGGCCACCTACATGGAGCTGCGGGGGCCACATGGGCAACCTTGGGAACCCAGTGACATCTGTGGCAATCTAAAGCAAAAGTTGTGACACTCTGGGAAGGGGGAGGCACTGGGTGACACGAGGGGCTCCTTCCATGGCTCCTGTTCTTGCCCATCCTTCCAACGGAGGTGGTCATGAGTCAGGAGGAGGCTACACAGAGCACCCTGTGCTCCCCATTTCCTCTCCCAGTACCCCCAGGGTCTCCCCCATCCCCTTGCCCGCACCTGCAGAGACTCCCCAAGCCCCATCTGAGTGCTGCAAATGCCCTCAGTGACTTCCCCATTCTCTGGCCGCAGTGCTCGCAGCACACCCAGGGGTTCCCCATCCCCCTCCCACCACCCCTGTCCCGTCCTACTTTCAAAGGGGGACTCGGCGAGGATTCTTTCTGATCGATTGCTCAGATGAAAATGAAGCACAAATGCGGCAATATCAGATCTGAGAACTGTTTATTGATAAAGGAGGGCAAGTGTTCTCACCAAAGGGGGATAGAAGAGAGAGTGGAGAGGGAAAAAGCGAGAGAAGCAGAAGACAGGGACAGTGTTACCGCAAGAGCCCCGGGCACTCTGTCAGCACCAGCTGGGCAGGTGCAGTGTGCGTGTTGCAATTCGCGGCGAGCCCTTGGGGCTTCTGTGAGTGCCTGGGTGTGATTTCAGAGCGGTGGCACCTGCGTGTCTGTGGCACCAGCGAACGATGGCTGCGGGCTGGTGCTGCTGGACTGGTGGCTATGGGCTGGTGCTGCAGCACTCGTGGCCATGGGCTATAAAGGCACAAAGCACCCACACCCTGGCCCAGCAGAGCCGCCGGCTCCACTGAAAAGCCGTGCCCCGAGCTCAGGAGAGAAGGCGAGCGTAGCCCCCAGCTTCGGAAAGGAGCCGTGCTGCAGGAAATGCCGAGCGGCCCCAGCAGCTCCAGAGCCCGCACACTCCGCGCAAAGCCGCGGGCAGGCACAGCCGGGGCTTCGGGCGCTTCTGGAGCACAAGACTCACCCGGACGCTGCTGCGGCACTGCCAGAGGGCAGGAGTGGCTGCCCCGCACTCTCGGGGCAACCAAACTGCGCCCCAGTTCTTTTGCAGGTGCACACGCAATTGAATTCTGGATCCCGCTTGCTTTGTCCCTCTTCGTGTGTCTTCATATCGCTGGATTACAAGCGGTTTCAAAAGCGACAAGAACATTTTCTAGCAGTCTTTTCAACATGAGAAACGGACTGCAAAGGTAATCTTTCCATCGCTCGTGGGCAAAGGAACAGCAACAGAGCCACGGACACTGGGGACAGTGTTCAAAAGTTTTCCGGCACCCTCGGGGCGGTCCTTTTAGCAGTCTGTAATTTTTTTTTTATATCATGTCGGTAGTGAATTTATTGCTACCATGTCACCCCCTATGGCCACTGTGTCACCGGCTCGCTGGCCGTATCTCTGCCACGATTCCAGATCGTTGCTCTGCTGCTGCTTTGCTCATGTTCCCCGGCTCTCCAGATCGTGCCCCACGTCTCCTTGGATGCAATTATTTTTTTCCCTTTTCTTTTTTAGCTTTTTCCTTTTATTTTTTTTTTTCTCTTGGCTCTCAGCTGTTCCCTCACCACAGTTCTTGAGACCACGTGCCCACAACTCGTTCAGCCATGCTCCCATGCCCAATGGCGTGATATATTTTCCAGTTTGTGACCTTTTCTTCTTTCTTGCCGTCTTGTGGCTGGCTGTAGCCGTAGCCTTTCGCTACTTTGTATATTCCGTTTCTGACTCCCTTGGTTTCTTTTGACCCATCACTTACAGCATCCCAGAGAGTTATTCCCAGCCTTTCCCCCCCTGAGGCTGTCCAAAACACTCCTGGGGGTGACAAAAAATCCTCTCTCCTGACCCCATCCCGAGAGACTTTTGAAGAGCTCTGGGTCATCTTTAACTGCTATCTTAGAGAGAATAAGCTGCAGGACATTCAGTGTGGCCTGTTCTCCTTTTGACAGCACCTTTCCCATCCTTCCAGCCCCAGCCGCTCGCCTTTCCCACTGTCCCCGCTGCAGGGTACAGATTTTTTCCAGAGCCTTTCTCCCAGGAGCCTTCTTTCTCCTGTACCCCTTGGAGCCGCCCTCCGACTGCCCCCAGCGCGGTCCTGCAGCGCCATCTTCGACCAGGCCTCGCCTCTTTTCACTGCAAAGTGCCCTTCAGAGTGCAAAGGGCCCGATGCTCTGCTTCATTAGCACGGTGTTAATCACGTCGGTGAGTCACCGACATGCAGGAACTCAGCACTTGTGAACAACTAACCAGTGTGATAAAGCAGAAACCGTTTTATTGTTTACATGATGCTCTACTTCCACATTCTAAAACTACAGTAATTTTACAATTATAAGCCGCACCATTTTGACTAAAATTTTGCTCCCACCCTGGAAATGCGGCTTACACTCAGGAGCACCTAATATGTGAAAAATTTTCTGAAATTTCCAACCCCGGATTTGCAGCCGAGGTGCCAAGCTGAGCACCTGCCAGTAAAACCCAGGTTTACGCGATTGTTACAAATTGGCTACTCTGTTGCGCGGTGGGGGGAGGTGGGCTCTGTGCCAGCAGCACAGGGTGGGGGAGGCGGGGGGCTCCGTCCTTCAGGCAGCGCAGCCTGAGGGAGAGGTGGGGGGCTCCATGCTGCCATTCCCCACGGCTCGGGGGGGAGGCGAGGGCTCCCTCCTGCCGGCCCCGCGGCTTGAGTAGGAGGCGGGGGGCTCTGTGCTGCCATCCCTTTGGCTCAAGGGGGAGGCGAGGGGCTCCGTGCTACCATCCCCACGTCTCGGGGGTGAGGCGAGGGGCTCCGTGCTGCCATCCCTGCGGCTCGGGGTGGGAGGCAGGGGCTCCCTGCCGCTGGCAGTGCTGCGGGGGGAGGTGGGGAGCTCTGTCCTTCAGGCAGTGCAGCCTGGGGGAGAGGCGGGGGGCTCCATGCTGCCATGCTCACGACTCGGGGGGGAGGCGGAGGCTCTTTCCTGCCAGCCCCGTGGCCTGGGTGGGAGGCGGGGGCTCCCACTCCCGCCTGCCACCACCGCCACGGGAGCAGGGGGGCTCCTTCCCTGTCTGCTGCCACCGCCGTGGGTGCCGGCGGGCTCCGTCCCCACCTGCCACCGCGGGGCAGCACCGGGCTGCGGCGAGCCAGCCCAGCAGCAGCGGTGGCCGGCCCCGAGGGACCCCGCTGAGCGGCAGCGCTGAGCTGGGCCACCTGGCCCCGTCAGCATCCCTGAGCGGGCTGAGCCCGCACAGCCCGAGCTGAGCCAGTAAACCTCACAATCCCGTGATTCTGTTACTAATTGGCAACTTTGTTGCACGCAGGTCCTCACTGCGAATGACAGAGCGGCGTATAATCAGGTGCTGCTTATGTATGCACAAAGAACGACATGTTGCTGACACCCAGAGATGCGGCTTAATATCAGTGTGGCTTGTAATCATGAAATTACTGTAGTGTCCATGGGATCACTCAGGACTTGATTGGTGTCTCTGTCTTGTCCACACGCTCTGCTTGCACCTCTCAGGATATAGGATTGGTTCACTGCTTCCAGTCCCTTCTTTATCTAAGTTCTGGCAATCTGGGTATTCTGTTTTTCAGAATTGTCTTTCCCACATTAGCACAATTTATGTTTCAGTAGCCTTGACAAATTCCAGAGTGTTTGATAAGAATACATAAAATTGGTTTGTCTGGGGCAAACTGTAGCCTGAGCTGTTCAAACACATGGCTACAGTGGGCACCAATGGGAGCACGGGGGGTAGGGACACAGCGGGGGTGCCCTGAGAAAGGGACCTCCAGTGTCCCCAGTGCCCCAAGTGTCACAGCACATTCCCATAGATGTCCCCGCATTCCCGCGGTCGCCCATGGGTTGCTGGCAGCTCCGCGTAGGTCACCTGGGGATCCTGGAGTGTGGTGGCACGGGGGGACACTGCGAGAGACACTGGCTGTGGCATCTGGGCAGGGGGACACTCATGGGTGACGTGTCCCTCTGCGTGTGTCCCAGCCCAGACTCACCCCCCGGCTGCTTGGTGCTCACGACGTGGGTGTACAGCACCTCCCCCTCCTCTGGGGGGCCGGGGGCTCCGGGGGGGGCCCTGAGGGAATAAAGGGGATATGTGGGAGGCAATGGGAGGGCTTGGGAGTTGGGGTCAAAGGGGAGAGTGTGGTTTGAGCCCCCCACTCACCTTTCCTGCTGCTTCCTGGCAGCTGCAAAGGAAAGAGGGGAGGGGTAACTGTGGGGTCCCCAGGGCCCTGAGCCCTCTCAGGAATCCTCAAACCCCACTGCACCCTCCATTTCTCCCAGGACCCCTGAGCATCCCTGGTACCCCCCCTCAGAACCCCTGAACCACTCCAATGCTCTGGAATATCTGACCCCCAGATGCTCAAGACTGGCATGTAGGGGGATCCTTCAAATTCCCCCAGGATCACTGAAAGAATTGCCAGAATCCCTGAAATGCCCTCCAGCACATTACCAAATCCTTCAGGACCCTGAGCAAACATCCTGAGCACTCAGGACTGCCCAAGCACAGGGCTGTAGGTGCCCCCACATCGACCCCACATTTTGGTTGCCCCCCAGCTCCCCAAGGCCCCCACTGTCCACAGTGTCACCCACCCATGTTGTTCCACCAGTGCCAGCCCACAGCTCCAGCCACGAGCAGGAGCAGGAAGAGGAGGGACCCGCCAAGGGCTGCGGCCACTGCAGGGGACAGAAGGGACACATCAGGGTCACCTGTCACTGCAGGGCTCCTGCAATCCCAATGACCCCGTGTGACCTCACCTGTATTCCAGCGGTGTTCAGTGGTTCCCTGTGGTGTCACCTCCAGGGCCAGCTCTGGGCTGAGTGCCCGGAACACGCGGTGCCCGTTCTGTCCCAGCTGGTTGGTGGCCACACACTGGTAGGTGCCCAAATGTCCCACATGGATGGCCCCAAGCTCCAGGAGGGGACCCTGGGCCACCTTGTGCCCGTTGTGCAGTCAGGTGAAGGTGACAGGGGCTGAGCCCACCTGCACTGAGCAGCGCAGGGTCACGGGGTCACCTGGGTGCACCTGGAGTGCCGGGGGACCGGGGGTGATGGTGGCATTGGCCACGGGCACTGCGGGGACACAGACAGGGCTGGCACCTTGCAGAGTGGGATGAGGATGCTGTGGGTGTGGTCACTCCCTTCCCGAGGGTCCCGCACACCCAGGACAGTGACGTTCAGTGTGGGGCTCTTGGCCACACTGTCCCCGTTGCTGACCTCCCCACTGATAGTGGCCGCTGTCATTGTCGCCAATGTGCCGCAGCTCTAGGCGAGGACCAGTATCCAGTGGTGTCCCCAAACCCTCCCGGTGCCAAGAGAAAGACAGGGGACCTGTCCCCATGTGGCCACCACACAGCTCAGCTCCAGGCGTTCCCCAGTGCCCCCTGTCCCCTGGGGGGCTGCACTGACAGGGACACCCCCGAGGGCAGGACCACTGTGGGGGGACACAGGAGGGATTGGGGACATTGGAGGAGTGGGGGACACCAGGAAACAGGGAAAGACTGAGGAAGGGAGAGGATCACAGAGAGGTGAGGGGATCCAAGTGAGGAGGAGGAGGGGCACCGTGAATGGGGGAAGGCTTGAAAAGGGTGAGTTGGAACTCAGCGAAGGATGGGGGATTCAGGGAGGGAGCACATGGAAAGGGTTGAAGCGAACCACTGGGAAGATTTTGGAGTCCCAGACAAGAATGGTGGGCCATGTGGAAAATGTAAGGACCTCAGAGAGGGAGAGGTGCATCCAGGAGTGCTGAGGGGATCCGTGGGGGCTGTGGGGGCTCCCCGTGCCCATCCCCACACTCACTGCGCACCGTGATGCCGAGCCAGGCGCTGCTCTTCTGTACGGCCCCTCCCTCGGAGCTCACCTGGTAGCTGTAATTCCCTGAGTGGGAGACCTCCACGGCGGGCACCAGGAGCTGCGAGGACCCCTGCGGGCCCCCCACCAACTGCCTGTCCCGGTAGAAGCGGTACAGGAGGGGGGCTGCGGGCTGCAGGGGGCTGGGGGTGCTGAGGCAGCTGAGATTGAGGGGGGACCCCTCAGGGAGCTCGGGGGGACCCTCCAGCACCGGCACCGAGAAGAGCTCTGGGAAGGAGATGGGGGAGGGGACTGTGACTCTGACTCCACTGAGAAGTGGCATTGGGGGTGTCAGGACATTGGGGTTCCAGCCTTGGGGTGCTCACCGTGCACTGTCACTGTCACCGGTGTTGACACTGCCTTTCCTGAATCCATCAAGCCCCCACAGCGGTAGCGGCCGCTGTGCTGCAGCTGCAGAAGGGGCAGGGACAGCTCAGAGCCCCTGAAGGACCCCTGCAGATCCTTCTCGTCCTTGTAAAATCGCACCCCAGTGACAGGGTTGTCCTGCCAGCCCCGGCAGCGCAGTGTCACCGTGTCCCCCTCCAGCAGTGCCCGTGCTGGCACCTGCAGCACCAGCGGCTCTGTGGGACAGGAGGGTCCCGTCACACTGAGGAGCCCCAGACAGGTCCAAAGTGGGTGCCCACTGGCACCGGGGACATCTGGGTGGAGTGTGCACTGTGCGGGAGGGTCCCTGGGACACCAGGATCAGCCCCAGTGGCACAGCTGTCACCACGGGGGTCCCACCACACTGGGATGCGCTGGGATGCACTGGGATGTCCATTTGTTCAGGGGACAGGCTCTTGCCACACGAGGGCTGTGAGGCCATCACTGAAGTGGAGCCCACCCAGACCTATCAGGGAGCCACCCTGAGCATTTCAGATTCCCCCCTCACCGTTTGACACCATCACGGGGTTGCTGATCCCACTGCCAGGTCTCTGACACTGGTAGGTGCCACTCTCGGTGACAGTGAAGCTGTCGCACCCCTTCTCCCCCCAGCGCCGCCCGTCCTTGTACCAGGTGGTGTCACCGGCGGTCCCCGAGCCCTGGCAGGTCAGTGTCACCCGGTCCCACAGCACCGCCGGCGTCCAGGGGGGCTCCACCAGGAGCTGGGGGGTCTGGGCACCTGCGGGTGACAGGGGACACCAGCCTGCCAGGGCCACCACGGGGCTGGGGACAGCGGGGCGGGGACATGGCATCCCCCGAGGACTCACCAGCGAGGCCGAGGGTCTGGGCTGGAAGGGAGAAGGGACAGGGCTGGCTGGGGGTGGCATCGCAGGGAGAACACAACCCAGGGTAAAGGAGTGGGGGCTGTCTCCAAATCGTCCCTGTAGGGACAGCATTTCTTGTGGGAAAGTGCATGGGGGTGGTCCACAAAAGACTTAGAGAGGTTATGGGCCATGCCTGTGTCACAGCCACCCATGCACCACATCTGCATGGCACGGATGTTTTGGGGACAGGGACACTGTGGCCACCCTGGGCTGAGGCAGAATATGGAGACCCTGTGGACACCCTGGGCACGAGGACACCACGGACACACCCCGTGACCCCAAGGTCATCCCCAGCAGCTCATGATCCCATCCCCAAGATCCCATCCCCATGGTCACACCCTCACAGACCTTGTCCCTCTACTGTCCTTGCATCCCAGTTCCCTTGTCCCTGTCCCAAAAGTTACCTGCTCCCACAGGAGCCAGTCCCCACATTCCTGTCCCCAGAATCCCATCCCAAAATTCCTGTTGCCCTGTTCCTGTCCCCAAAGCCACCCTGCATCCCCAGTCACTCCAAGGTCCACTGTGGGTAACACAGACTGGCTCTGTTGGCCTTGGGGAGACCTCAGGGGACCCCGCAGCCCCCCTGTGCCCCCTCCCCACCGCTCTCTGCCTCACCGGGGCCCATCCCCGGGGCGTCAGGCCCGTGCCCGGGGCACTCACCCCACAGGAGCAGCGCCACCTTCCCGGCCATCCCGCTGTCCCCGGCCATGGGCACTGGCTGTCACTTGCTGCTGGGGCCACCTGTCCCCTGGCTGGCGGCTCTTCCGATCAAGGGACAGGAAGCGGTGTCACATCTCGTCCTCATGCGTAGGTGGCCGTTGATGGGGGCAGGGTGGCCACAAGCTGTACCCAGGCTGTGAGCAGGGTGAGGACAGGATGGGGACAAGGCTGGGTGGCACAATGTGTGACATGGAGTACCCACGAGTGGGGGGCCTGGAGAATGAGAGGAGCCAGGGACAGGACCTGGGGGAATTGGGGGTCCCAGGAATGGGGACCCTGGGGAATGGAAGTGCTTAAAAGGGGAAGTTGTCAGGGATGGGGCTGCAATGGGAATGGGGGTTTCCAGGGATTGGGAGGATCCAGGAATGGAGGTTCCCAGGAGAATGGGGACTCCAGGGATTTGGGGTCATGGATGGGGATCCTTGGGTTGAGAGTGCCATGGAATGGAAGGTCCTGGGAGAATCAAGGTCCTGGGGGAGGGTGGTTCCATGGATGGAATTTGTGGGAGAGGATTCCTTGAGAATGCGGGTCCCAGGCCATGGAGATCCTGGGAAATGGCAGTGCTGGGATGGGGGGTCCCATAGAGGGGGGGGCAGAAAGAATGGGGGTCCCTTGATTGGAGACCCAGGGGAATGGAGGTACCAGGGATGGGCAATGACTGGGCAGGCCCGTGGGTCACAGCTCCTTCCCTGGGTGCCTCAGATTTTGGGCTGACCCAGGGCCCAGCACAGCCTCCAAAAGTGCTGCTGGTTTGGAGTTCACCACAGGCAGATTCCGGGGAATCTAGATCTGTGTCCCCCTGCACACCCACGACCATTTTCCTCTCTTCTATTTCATTTCCTTCCTTTAATCCCTCAATTTCAAAACTCCCCAGTTCGTACCTTGATGATCCTGGGGTTCACCTGAGCAGAGAATGGATTGGGGGAACCCCAGGGTGGGAGAAGCAGGGGTGGGGGTCTGCAGGGAGGGGTGGGGAGGATGTGGGGGATGGGGGTGTCCGGCTGTGCCCCCCAACACTTTCCCTTTCTCTCTCCTGCAGCAGAAGGAAGAGGCCGTTTGTGCTGAGAGTCACATGGGGGTGGGTTCTGTCCTGGGGGCACATCCAGGGGTCCAGTCCTGGGGGTTCCTGTCCCAGGGGGACACATCCTGCCCAAGGGGGTCCTGTCCTGGGGGATGGTGGCTCCGGGGGGTTCCAGACTTCTCCATTCTGCCTCATATCCTGCAGGATCTGAGCCGGCAAGAGCAGCTTGGGAATGGAGCCCCAGGCAGGAAGGAGCTCCCAAACTGCTCCTCCTTGAAGCCAGTGGCCATCCAAGGGTGGGCCCAGCCATGGCCCAGCCCCAGTGCCCAGGGATGGGCATTGGCCAGCCCTGCTCTGGCCAGCCCCAGGTGGCAGCCAGGACCTGAGGCTCCCCCCGCCCCCTTGGCTTTGATTCTCGCAGCTTTCGAGCTGCTGCAAAGGTGAGAATTCTGTGGGGGAAAAAGGCCTGCCTGTGGTTTGCTCAGCCCTGCAAGAAGCACAAAAGCCAGGCTGAGCCCAAGCAGTGGCTCTGCAGGGCCTTTGATGGTTTTCAGAGCAGGGCTGGCTGGAAAACCCCGCCTTGAAGGGGCAGCTGTGAGGGAACCAGTCCGGAAATGCAGCAATTGATCATTTGGTGCCTGTCCCCAAGGCACTGAGAGAGCCCCAAAAATCCTGCAAATCCCACCAGGATCTGCTCAACAGCCTGAGCGGGACCCTCCTCCTTGAACAAAACCTGCAGCCCTCTGGAACCTCCCAGAAAGAATGTTTGGGTTCTGGATGTGGGCAGCAGAAGAGAGGGAAAAGTGTGGAAATGTGGAGCAGGGGCTGCAGCCGTGGCTCTGGGGCACAGGGGTGTCCCAGCAGGAGCAGGGAGTGCCCAGGCAGGGGAATTGAGGGCAGGGTGCAGTGCATTTCCCAGGGAATCAGAGCCTGAGGGACACACGGGCATTTCCACAGATTGCTGTGGAACCAAATGCAGCCTGGGATTTCCCATCATCAGGGCAAGGTCGTCACAGGCGTCCCCTTCAGTTTGGGCACCCCAGAGGTGCCAGGGCCCCACTGGGGACAGCGGGAATGCTCAGGGACCCCAGGACAGAGGTGCCCAGGATGTGCCACCTCTGGGACAGGAATCCCCAAGGACGTGGCACCCCCAGAACGAGGAGCCCTCTGGGACAAGACCCTGGGGCAAGACCCAGGTGTCACCAGCCCAGAGGAGCCCTTTTCCCTCAGGGCAGAACTCCTCTGGATGTGCCCCCCAGGACAGAATCCCCGTCCTGGCCTCAGCATAAACAGCCTCTTCCTTCTGCAGCAGGAAAGAAAAAGGGAAAATCTTGGCGGGCACAGCCAGAGATACCCATGCCCCACAGCCCCCCAACCACTGCCTCCAACCCCCTTTTGGCCTTCCTGGGATCCCCCACCTGTCACCTGCTCAGGTGTCAGGTGAGATGGCTGAACCAGGAAATGGAGGGACAGGAAAAAGCCCCGGGGTGTGTGGGGCAGAGAGCCAGAACCTCCCAGGACAAGCCTGGGGTGCCCTCCTGGCCATGAGCACCCTGTGGGGGCTGTGTTGTGCTCTGAGTCAGCCCAAAATCTTAGGCACCCTGTGAAGGAGCCCTGTGCCCACCCAGCCACTGCCCATCGCTGGGACCCCCATTCCCCTGGGAACCCAACCCTGGCACCCCCATCCCCTTGGTCTCTCCTCCCTGGGACCCCCACCCCAGCACTGCCATCGCCCAGCACCACCATGGCCTTGATCCCATCCCATGGCTGCTCCTTCCCCCAGAGCCCCCATTCCCCAGGGTCCCCATTTTTCCCCCTGCACCCCCAGCCCTGGGACCCACATGCCCTGACACCCATCCTTGGCTCCCTGCAACACCTCAGCCTCCAAATTCGGCAACATCCTGTCCTCACCATGTCCCAACATCACCCCCATGTCCCACAAGGTCCCCACACTGCCCATAGCCCACAGCCTGTCCTCACCCTGCCCCCACCAAGGGCCACCAACACGTGGGAACGAGAGCTGAGCTCGCTTCCTGTCCCTTGATCCGAAGAGCTGCCAGCCAGGGGACAGGTGGCCCCAGCAGCGAGTGACAGCCAGTGCCCATGGCCGGGGACAGCGGGATGGCCGGGAAGGTGGCGCTGCTCCTGTGGGGTGAGTGCCCCGGGCACGGGCCTGACGCCCCGGGGATGGGCCCTGGTGAGGCAGAGAGCGGTGGGGAGGGGGCACAGGGGGGCTGTGGGGTCCCCTGAGGTCCCCAAGGCCAGCAGAGCCAGGGCATGGGCATGGACCCCAGTGTGACCAGAGTCGTGGGGTGGCCCTGGGGACAGGAACAGGGGAACTGGGATATGGAGATGGGAACAGGGGGATGGAGATGTGGGTACAAGGATGTGGCAAAAGGAACCTTGGGGCTGGGGAAGCTGTGGGGACAGGGACAGAGAGACAGGGATGCAGGGATGCAGGGACAAGGGCCTCATGCCATGCAGATGGGGCATGGGGACAGGTGCCATGGGAATGGGATCACGGTCACAGGGCCAATGGGGATGTGGCTGTGGGGACAGGTGCTGTAGGGCTGGGGGAGGTGACCTGTGCACACATGGGGTGTCCAGAGTGTCCCCATGTCCTGCCTCAGCCCAGTGTCACTGAGGTGTCCCTGTCCTCAAAACGTCTGGGCTGCACCAGTGTTCCCTTGGGGACATTTTGGGTACAGACAACAGAACTGGTCCCCTAGGTGCAGCTGTCCATGCGGTGCCAACCCCAGCCAGCGCTGTCCCTTCTCCCTTCCAGCCCAGACCCTCGACCTTGCTGGTGCATCCTTGGGGGATGCCTCGTGCCCCACAGAGCCGCTGGTGCTGCAGGTGCCAGCACGGGCACTGCTGGAGGGGGACACAGTGACACTGCGCTGCCGGGGCTGGCAGGACAACCCTGTCACTGGGGTGCGATTTTACAAGGACGAGAAGGATCTGCAGGGGTCCTTCAGGGGCTCTGAGCTGTCCCTGCCCCTTCTGCAGCTGCAGCACAGCGGCCGCTACCGCTGTGGGGGCTTGATGGATTCAGGAAAGGCACTGTCAACACCGGTGACAGTGACAGTGCACGGTGAGCACCCCACGGCTGGAACCCCAATATCCTGACACCCCCAATGCCACTTCTCAGTGGACTCAGAGTTACAGTACCCTCCCCCATCTCCTTCGCAGAGCTCTTCACCGTGCCGGTGCTGGAGGGTCCCCCCGAGCTCCCTGAGGGGTCTCCCCTCAATCTCAGCTGCCTCAGCACCCCCAGCCCCCTGCGGCCCCCAGCCTCCCACCTGTACCGCTTCTACCAGAACGGGCAGTTGGTGGGGGGCCTGCAGGGGTCCCTGCAGCTCCTGGTGCCCGCCGTGGAGGTCTCCCACTCGGGGAATTACAGCTGCCAGGTGTGCTTCGAGGAGGAGGTCGTGCGGAAGAGCAGTGCCCGGCTCGGCGTCACAGTGCGCAGTGAGTGTGGGGATGGGCACGGGGAGCCCCCATAGCTCCCACGGGAGCCCCCCGGGTACACCCGTGTCCTCCAGAAATCTTGCTTGTGTCCCCCCACCTCTGCCCTGTGTCCCCTCATTGCTCTCTGTGTCCCCTCACCCCTCCATGGGGTGACCACATCCCCGACATTTCCCCATCAAACCCATCCCTCCCGTGCCCCCCTCCCCCCACAGCGGGTGCCAGCCCCTTCCACCCGACATCAGCCTTGTCTGTGTCCCCGCAGTGCCCGTGGCCAATGCCACCATCACCCCCGGTCCCCCGGCACTCCAGGTGTGCCCAGGTGACCCCGTGACCCTGCGCTGCTCGGTGCAGGTGGGCTCAGCCCCTGTCACCTTCACCTGGCTGCACAACGGGCACGAGGTGGCCCGGGGTCCCCTCCTGGAGCTTGGGGCCGTCCATGTGGGACATTCGGGCACCTACCAGTGCGTGGCCACCAACCAGCTGGGACAGGACGGGCACCGCGTGTTCCGGGCACTCAGCCCAGAGCTGGCCCTGGAGGTGACACCACAGGGAACCACTGGACACCTCTGGAACACAGGTGGGGTCACACGGGGTCACCGGGGTGTTCAGGACCCCCGGGGTTCAGGGTGACCCCGCTGTGTCCCCTCTGTCCCTGCAGTGGCTGTGAATGTCGGCAGGACCCTCCTGTACCTGCTCCTGCTCCTGGCTGTCATCGGGGGCTGTCGCTGGTGGCACCGCCGGGGTGGGTGACAATGGGGGGACATGGGGGTCCCAGGGATTGGGGTGAAGCCCCCAGAGTGGGGGGGCCATAGGGTGGCACCAGCAACTCCTGACTTGGGTGAAGCTGAGATCCCAGAGACCTGAACTGGTGGTCCTGGGGGATTTGGGGAGGTCTTGGAGGGTGGTGCAGGGATGTTGGGGGTTCTGTCAGGGGTTTTGGGGCAGTTTGGGGGCTCAGGGGGCACTCAGGGGTCCCGAGGGTGTTCAAGGGCCCTGAAGCCCCCACAGTCACCCCTCCCTCCTTTCCTTTGCAGACCTCAGGAAGGAGCAGGAACGCTGACTGGGGGGCTCCAGGTCTGACCCCCCCCATTTTACCCTCCCCACAGGAAGCCCCGCACCCCACAGACCCTCTCTTATCCTTGCAGGCCTCTCCAGGAGCCCTCGGCCCCCTGCAGGAGGGGGCAGTGCTGGACCCCCATGTTGTGGGCACTGAGGGGGCAGGGGGTGAGTACAGGGGGGACAGGGACACGTCACGCATGGGTGTCACCCCCACCCAGGTCCCCAACCAGGGAGTGTCTCACATGGACCCTCAATCACCTCCCAGAGGTGACCACGAGGAGCTGTCAAGACCCCATGGGCGACAGCGGGACCCCAGTGACAGCTACGAGAACATTCTGTGACATTGGGGGCACTGGGGACACTGGCGAGCACTGGGGGCACTGCAGGTCCCCACCCGAGGGCCCCCCCGTGTTTCCCCCCCAGGCTCCTGTGGTTGCCCACCCTGCCCGGGAGGTGGCCACGAGTGTTGGGTCCCACGTGGGGCTGCCCAGAGCTCCCCGTTCCAGTGCTCCCAGTGCTCCCAGTACCCCCAGGGGCTCCCCATTCCCTCCCCCAGTGCCAGGGGCACAGGACCCTTGTCCCTCTCATTGGACACAAAACACAGCTTTTGGATTAAAGCGGCAGAAATGGTTTTGGTTTGTTCAGCTCTGCCTGCTCAGCTCGGTCCCGCTCAGGTTGTTGAGCAAACCACAGGCAGGCCTTTTCCCCCACAGAATTCTCACCTTTGCAGCAGCTCGAAAGCTGCGAGAATCAAAGCCAAGGGGGCGGGGGGAGCCTCAGGTCCTGGCTGCCACCTGGGGCTGGCCAGAGCAGGGCTGGCCAATGCCCATCCCTGGGCAGTGGCCAAGGTGAGAAGATATAGGAAACCTTCCCGGCAACCAAAAATGGTTCTGTGGGTAGAGATGGATGCATATAGCCACACCAGCCCAAAATCCCGGTGAGAGGCAGCAGAGCCGTGTGTTTGTGCACAGGGATGGTTCAGCAGCACGGCTGAACTGTGGGAACCCCGGCCCTAATTACAGCAGCTCGTTAAGGGTCTGCAGCACCCAGAGCAGAACAGGGCATTGGCCCAACCAGCTCCAATTTCAGCCCATTTTGCCCTCCCAAGCCACTGCTCCCGGCCCGGGCTGTCCCTGTGCTCCAGCTGCAGCTGCAGAGCCCTCGGGGCTGTGGCTCTGCTCTCAGACTCCTCCTCCTCCCCCTGGGGCTGCTGTGGCGGGACCAGCAGTGGCCCAGCAAGAGCAGCAGCTCCAAAGGTGCTGTGGAGCCCCTGAGGAGCCCTGGCAGTGTCAGCAAGGAGCACCTGCTTTCCTCAACATGCCAGGGGAATGCAACATTGCCAGAGCTGCTGTGCCAGGGCTGCAGGAGGAAAAGGCAGGGAAAGGCTGAGGGGTTTCAGGAATGGTGGTGGAAAGGCACGAGAGGTGCTGTTGTGCCCCTGAGAGCTGCCTGGGCTTGGGTGCTGCCTTCCTTGCGTTGGGCATCAGGGAGAGCGGTGGTGGGTGCTGCGCAGGGTGTGTGCCTGGCCCCAGGACACTGCTGCTCTGGCCCTGGGCACTGGGATCCAAGCTGCTACCTTGGTCTCTTGTGCCTGGGTGCTGCCGGTGCTGGTGCCGGGAGCGATTGGTGCAAAGCGTGAGTTTGCCAAAGGAGCGATTTGCCCTGGTCCCTCCCGGCCGAGGCCGCCATGGCCCCTGAGGGGTTGGAGCTGGCACCGGGGCGCCCCCTGCTGGCCGGGAGTGCTCCCTGCAGCGCCCCCTTCTGGCCGTGCCCAGAACTGTCACCAAAGATGAACAAACAGCCCTGAGCAGGTTGGAAATTTCTCTTCTTCTCTGCTGTTTGGGCTGCCATTTTTTATAAATTTTCTAAAAATTTGACTCATTCCTTTTCACACATTTTTCCTGCAAACTCCATAATTTTCACAGTTATCAATATTTGGAGGGGTGGGTCCTCTTCGCATTCCAGGAAGGTTCCTGCTTTCCTCGGCAGATGTTTCTCTTTTAAGCCAAGACAGTTTCCAACTCCTGGATTTCAGCATCGATGGGGCAGACACACCAAGAGCAGACTGGGTCACACACTTGGCTTTGCTCTGCCTTTTAAGCCCTTTGGCGACCAAGAGCCCTCTCCCAAGGTGGGACTCCTGGTCACTGGGTCACTCAGGAGCTGGATTGGCAGAGTGTCCCCCTGTCCCCAGTGTGTGATGGTGACAGACTGACTGACACACAGGGCCCTGTGTCACCAAAAGCAAGGCTTACCCAGCCCTGCCACTCACAGCTGTTCCAAAATGTCTCCAGATATCCAACTTTTCCTGTCCCTCACACCCCACCCTGTGCCATGGCCTGATCCCCACTACCCTGGAAAAGGGGGAGGCTGCGAAACCCCCAGGGCCTTTGTGACATTATTGTGTGGGGAACATGGCACAGGAGAGGTTTGAGACAGGGGAGAAGAGATTCCAGAGCTTTGGTTTGTAGTGGCAGCCCAAAATTGGAGAATCCCATTCCTATAGCATGACAGAGCTGAACAAAGAAACACTGAAACACTAATCTTAAAGAAATTAGGATTTTAGTTCAAAGTTATAAGAAACTGGGCTTGAGATAGTTACCTGAAACTTAAATAATTTATTGTCTGTCAATTTATGTTTGCTCAGCTGTGCTTGCAATGGGAAAGGAAGAAACTAGTAGTTAGGTCCAAAGAACATGAACAATTGCAACCAGAAACTCATTCTTTGCAAAACTGGAGTTGCCCCAAAAACCATTTGTATTGTCATTGATAGAAAAGGTCAGGGCGAGAAAAGCTCTGCTTACTTCCTCCTTCTAAGACCACCCACCACAAAAACGACCCCAGACTTAATTCAAGAAGCCAACCACAAATGCTTAATAGCCATTCACGCTAATTACCATAAGAAGCAGGGGATGGGAGTGGCTGGTATTATGAATATGTATTTGTTAAAACCTTTTGTCAATAAGTAGACTCTGTGACCACCTGTAATTTTGCAGTGCATATTAGGGGGCTACCCCACGCTGCTACCCAGCGCTGAGTAAACATACCCTTTCTAACTTTAAATTGTTAGAGAGTCTTTTGTCCGTCACAGTTGAGTATCGGTATTAGACCACTACTCATATTTTGGTAAAGCAGTTGGCGACTCTGGTGGGATACTTCTCTCTGCTGAGGGGCCAGTGGGGTTCAGGACCCCTCTAGGGCTCTGTCATGGTCCGCACAACCTGAGCGGGGGTTGTGATGGTTCTTTCGACCGCGGGGTGCAAAGGACAACAGCAAGAGACTAAGGTTTTGTTCAGCAACAAGCAGCAAAGCAATTTATTGAGGTCCAACAATTCAGTTTTGGGGTAATGGTAAGAAGGAAAGAGAGATAAAAAGGTAATGAACTAGAGAGGGAGAGAAGGGACACAGAGAGAGAGAGAGAGAGACAGAGAAAGAGACAGAGACAGAGGGACAGAAAGAATAGAGAGAAACAGAGGGACAGAGAGACAGAGAGAGAGAGAAAGAGAGAGAATAGGGGGAATAGCTACCAACAGATGGGACGTCCTCGGATCATCCGGTGATGTCTTCCATCCGTGGGGAGAAAGAAGTCTCCAAAGGTCTCTTCTGAGGGTGATAATTTTATAGTACATTTCAAGGCGAGAGGCCACTGGTCAAAACGTGGGGAGAGTTATGGACCATTGTGAGTGAGGCCTGTTGAGTCAGCTGCAGAAACTACGGTTCAGCCTGCACCTGCTAGGGCACAGCGCACCATGATGATACAGCACACAACCAAACCCAGTCCATTGGAACATCTGCCTTGGCATGGCTCAGCACCTCCTGCCTGGAGCGAGTGGTGGGGGTCTCAAGGTCTCAGTCACTGACGATGATTGTGAGGCAGAATCAGGCAATCTTCGGACCGACTCTTACAGGTGCCCACCTGGGATCTTTCTAGGAGGAGGGCTCCTTTTCCTCGCTAGCACCCTGGGGAGCAGAG